>NW_024396366.1:5818439-6033722 GCF_016617805.1 Bactrocera tryoni | reverse complement strand
TATGTAGAGCGGGTCGGACGATACGGCTCACCTCAGAAGATAATCACGGACCAAGGAACTCAATTCGAATCCAAAATGTTTCAAGAGATGTTATAAACATTAGGTACTCAGCGTGAACGTACATACATCATCGCATCATCCACAAACGAATGGATAGACAGAAAGGTGGCATGGTTCATTTAAAAACGCCATACTAGGCACGGGAAAAGAATCTTGGGTAGATAATTTAAGACTTACTCTTTTAGGACTACGAAATGCCGTCAAGGAAGACTTAAAAGCCTCCGCACCCGAAATGTTATTCGGAACCGCAACACGATTACCAGGCGAGTTTTTTTTACTACAAAACCAAATATGTAGCCGAATACAATTTTTGTTGAAAAATTACGACATCATCTTCAAAAAATTCGTCCCGTCGAAACTTCATGGCATTCACCAAATACACCAGTCGTGAATAAAAATTTATTTCAATTAACACGCGTATATGTACGCAAGGATCGAGTAACTCCTTCTATAACTGAACCATACGATGGACTCTACAAAGTTATTTCAAAAAACGACAAAAATTTTACAATCGAAATAAAAGGCAAAAAAATCGTTATTTCAATTGACCGCCTCAGGCCAAGTTACAATATAGCAGAAGGAAAACCAGTTGTTAATTCTAACCAAACATCAAACCCTCTAGATATATTGTAAGTCAATTCACAAAAATCTAGAAGGGGGGTTATGTGGAGATTACCACTGTACACTAATTATAATAATTACTCCTAATTTTTATTTGTACTGTATGTACACGTCACACTTACCACAATCACCTCGATATCACCACAATCCATATTAACACCACCCACACGCGTGAGCCCAGGACCACACACGCAAACACACACCACGCCACTCCACATAAAAAGGGTCAGCATATCCACGCGCCAGTTCTTATTCGTCCGCTTTTGAATCTACGTTCCATCCATCTTTATATTATAATTAAGTTTGTCACGAAGTTTGTAACACCCAGAAGGAATCGTCGGAGACCCTATAAAATATATATATAAATGATCAGTATGTCGAGCTGAGTCGATTTAGCCATGTCCGTCTGTCTGTCCGTCCGTCTGTCTGTCTGTATATATACGAACTAGTCCCTCAGTTTTTAAGATATCGTTTTGAAATTTTGCAAACGTCATTTTCTCTTCAAGAAGCTGCTCATTTGTCGGAACGGCTGATATCGGACCACTATAACATATAGCTGCCATACAAACTGAACGATCGGAATCAAATGCTTGTATGGAAAACTTTCACATTTGACAAGATATATTCACGAAATTCGGTATATATTATTTCCTAAAGCAACAATGTAATCTCCGAAGAAATTGATCAGATCGGTTAACTATAGCATATAGCTGCCATACAAACTGAAGGATCGGTAGCAAGTTCTTGTATGGACAACTTTCACATTTGACAAGATATATTCACGAAATTTGGTATATACTATTTTCTAAAGCAACAATGTAATCTCCGAAGAAAATGTTCAGATCGGTTGACTATAGCATATAGCTGCCATACAAACTGAACGATCGGAATCAAGTTCTTGTATGGACAACTTTCACATTTGACAAGATATATTCGCGAAATTTGGTATATATTATTTCTTAAAGCAACAATGTAATCTCCGAAGAAATTGATCAGATCGGTTGACTATATAGCTTCCATACAAACTGAACACATAGTTACTAACAGAAATGCACCTGTGAAGGGTATTTAGCTTCGGTGCAACTGAAGTTAACGTTTTTTCTTGTTTATAAAGTAAATTCATATTATTAAATACACAAATAAAGTGTTGAATTTATATTGTTAAATACACAAATCAAGTGTTGAAACCGGATATTTTTTATTTTAAAATAAACAAAGGCTAGCAAGTGGCAAGTGAAGCGGGTAGTGATTAAACATTGGTTCGTCGAGCAGCAAAGTACGGCACTATTGAAAAAAAAAAACAAATTCGGTGACATAAACATATATACAAAATTTAAAAAAAAAAGAGCGGTGAGTGCAAAAATTTAAGTGAGGCGATATATACAAATATACAACATTTTTTTTTCAAGTGAAAAGATGGAAAATCCTCAAGCAGAAAAATTAACGTGCAGTGACAAATACATATATACAAAAAAAACAACAGTTCGAAAACGGAAAACATGAAGCGGTTTCGTGTTGTTGTATCAAAATCAAAAAAAATATATAGGGTAAGACGGGGTACATTTGACACTGGGGCACATTTGACTTCTCTGTGGCGTTAACTGGGGCTTTATTGAAAATGTAAAAAAGTGGCCACCACCATTATTGAACTAAACGAAGCGTCAAAAAATTTCACAATTATATTCCAACGCGTAATTGAGTTACACGTGTTTTTCTATTTTCGGGAACGTAATTGTAATTTTCGGTAGATCGGAAGTAAAGTCTTTCTTAAACAATAAAATACATTTTTTAAAGCATCTTACGAAATTAGTTACTCCGTTTATGTGTGCTATGAAAATAAATAGTGTGTTTATCTGAAGTGTAATAGAATTTGCAAAATATAAAAAAACGAGACGGTGAGTGGAATAGGGCTTTGACTTGTGTAGGGGGACTTGTGTTTAACATTTATTAATATTAAAACAATTAAGGAGTTTTCTAATGCTAAGTATTACTTTAGCAATGGTGCGCAACTATAAGAAAAAGACCAACCGATGTCAGATAAGTGAGGATGATATGAAAAAAGCTCTTGCAGACATAAAGCATCAACGCAAAACAGCTACGTCAGCAGCGGAAAAGTACGGATTGAAACGAACAACTTTGATCATGCGATTGAAGAAACTAGATCCTTTGAGGAACGATTCAGATTCTGGAAATGAGAGTAGCTGTGATGAAAATTTAATTTATCACTCTAAATACACAAGCCATCAAACGCTAACGAGAGTTCAAGAGGAGCAATTAGTCGAATATGGCAAGAAGTGTGCGTTTTTTGCATATGGATTGTCGTACGATAAATTCAAAAGATTTGTTTACGAATTTGTTGCCGCTAATAACATACCATGTCCATCTACTTGGGAAACTAACAAGGCAGCTGGAGAAAGTTGGCTTTACGGCTTTTTGAAGCGAAATCCATCCCTCACACTACGAAAGCCTGAAAAAACAAGCTTGGCTAGGCTCAGGGGTTTTACAAAAGCAGCGGTGGAGGAATTTTTCCAAAACTTGGGTCAGATATATGCACAGTATTCTTTTGAGCCTAAAGACATTTACAATTTAGATGAAACTGGCGTAACCACTGTCATGCACACTCCTAAGGCAAAAAACCTATAAATCTTCGTTTTATTTGCACTGATTTATTTTCTTTTTTCATTATAGGTCCTTGCTGCGAAAGGACAACGTTCGGTTGCACAGGTTGCATCTGCAGAGCGCGGAAGTTTGGTGACCATGGTTGGCATAATGAACGCATGTGGAAACCATCTGCCGCCAGTGTATGTTTTTCCAAGAATACGTGCAAACCTTAGGTTTTCAAACGGATGTTTCCCAGGATCTCTTATTTTGAACTCCAAATCTGGGCGGATGGTTGCCGAACTTTTCACAGACGTACTGAAGCATATTCAAAAGAACAGCAACTGCTGTAAAGAGCAACCAATTTTAATTTAACTGGATAATCACGCTTCACATTGTAGTCTTGAAAGCATAATATATTGCCGTGATAACGGCATAACTTTATTGTCATTTCCACCGCATACCTCTCACCGTCTTCAACCACTAGACGTTTCAGTATTCGGGCCTTTAAAAAAATTTTGCAAAAAGTCCTTTAGTGTTTTTATGATTAGTCATCATGGAAAGCATATAAGCATTTACGATGTAGCAAAATTGACTCATCATCCATTTGAAATGGCTTTTACTACGAGTAATATATTAAGTAGCTTCAGAGCTAAGGGTATTTATCCTTTGAATTCACAGATATTCATGGATAGTGATTTCTTAGTAGAATTGGAGCAAGAACAAGATAACTTACCAATTATCTATCCACCAAACACACTAGTGATCACTCCTATAAGTTCTCAATCGCTTGCACGGGCTTCTGAAGTAACTCCAACACAAATTTTAACACCAGAACATCTGAGGCCTGAATATTTGGCTGCCCAACTTCGTAGGATGCAAACACTTGAGCTTAAATTTTAAATATTTCACTTACACTCTCGTTATGTCCTGTATATATATATAAGTGAAAACACGGTTAATTTTGATCAAAAGGATTAGTTTATTTTAATCATAAAGCTGACAATCAATAATAAGTTAATAAGAATGTACATACATATATGCGAATAAACATATGTGCGAAGCGGTTTAACCACCGAAACAGCTGTACAAATGATATTATTGAAAACACGCGGGATGGGTGTCGCAAAATGAAGAAATGATAAACTGAATATTGAGATGCGAGCGGTATGTGACGAATTGTGTTGAGATCTGGCGGATTTGTCGCCGGAGTGTGTAAGCGAATGTCTTGTAGACGAATTGCTATGCGGATAGTGTGTGACGAATTGCTTAGTACCAATCATGTTTCCTATCCTGCTGTCCATCCTTTTTGTTTAGTGGGTGTGGTGAGATGTGTTGTAGTCATCAGCTGTGGTGAATTGCGATGTAGCATTAGGATGCGCCAGTTTTACCGGGTGTAGGGGGTGGATGCTTAACTCATTTAAACATCCTGTGCCCCCTAGGCGAATATTTTGCCTAGTATGATATGTTTGCATGTGTTTCGGCGTACTGCTGATGGAGTAGCCGAGGCGTAGAATATATTCTGACAGCAGAGGTATCTGATGAAGGAGTTGTAATATACTCACATTTATCCGGGTGTGCAGAGAACGGATTTTGGTTTAAAACATATTTTAGTATGTATTTGCTTTTACGTGCATACGATAAAAAACTATGTATTGCGGACTAGTTTGTAACTGCTTTTCGTAGTTATTATATTTGCAGTTGTTTTTTTGATAAGTTTATTATTTATATTATTTATTTCAAATTTCTTGACCGTCGGCTTGTGAAGGCTTGGCGTTTATTTTAATTGCTTTCTCTGTATCTTTGACAATGGTTTGTAATTTCTTTATTATTATCAGGGATAGTAACTCCGCGCCTGGCTCAGATATGGCCAGAACGGGTACTCCTTAGCCCTTTAGTTAGGACTGGGACAATAGAGGGATCTTGCGAGGGAGTGGCCGTGAATAGAGAACGGCTTCAATTCGTGGAGTAGATAATTCTTTATACTTAATTTGAAGCTTTGTATAGCTGATTTCCAAATCTCATCCATATGAGGAGCGCTTGCATAGATGCGATAAGAGCGATCTTTGCTTTTTGTAAGTGTAGGTACGTCACTTTATCGCATTGGGAATATGGTGATTCCTTAACTTATTTTTGAGATTTTATTCATTTTGAAAATGTATGAAAGTGTCGATTTTTCGACTTTTCGATACAACTGTGCTATATGTGTTTTATGTTTTTTTTTAATTTGGCGTTTAGTAGCCCGCCGCCGCTCTAGGATTTGTTCAGAATGGTTTTTTTCTCGTTATTGGCGAAAGCTATCCTGCGGGGCCGAAAAGTTGTATATGCTTTTAACAATTTGGATTGTCAGAGGTAACTCTGACTTTGTGTTTTATACCTTTATGTGGGGTATTGCAAAATTGTGGCTCTAGTGGTTGTCGTACGACGTACCGGCCATTATTTGATCGAGTAGTTGTGGTTTTTGAAAAGTACTCACAATACTGATCTTCTTTAGTTTTGTTTAATATTTGGGGAAGTTTCCCTCTATTTTGAAATTTTCTTAATTGTGAATTAAGGCATTTATTTGATTTTTTCTCAACATGAGTTGGTGTGGTGGTAACTAGTTCTGTAACTAGTCCACTTTGTGTTTGGATGTGCAGCGTTTGAGCTTTTTGTGCCTTTGAGCAACATGGCAATTTTTTGAATTTTGGGTTTCGGGATTTGCTTTTGCAATTAAGCCCGTGGTTCTTTGTGAATAAGCGCTTCTTTGGGGTGGGATAGAATATCTCCTGTAATGAAGCATAGAATTGTGTCTTTTGTGACAATAGAAGCAATTATATTTGCTTTTGCAATTTTTAAGATTGTGTGTATGGGACAAGCAGTTTTTACAGAGACTTTTTGGTCTGACAAAGTTGTTCCTTTCGTTAATATTTAATTTTTTAAACTTATCGCAAGTTTTAAGCTTATGCCCTGTTGTGCATAGTTCGCATGACGTCTGTTTTTTCTGTTCGGATATGAACGAGTGCGTTTTGTGAAAGCTGTTGTTTAAATTGTTTTTGTTACTAACTTGGGGTCTATTGAAGCTTCTATTTTGGTCGTGTTTAGTGTTCTTAGTTTTGATTATTTTTTCTTCTAACCTTTCCGCAATTTCATATTGGGTGGTGAGAAAATCTTTCATTTGTTTGCCACGTTGGGCACTTTTTTCGTGATGAGAGCGATTGCTCCCATAGAAGTAACGACTTTTCTGGTAATGCGGCGGTGCAAATGTTTACCAGAATTGGGTCCCAGCTGTCTGTGGGAATATTTAGTGTCGATAGAATCGACAAACAATTTGAAAGAGTAGATTCTAGTTTGATGAATTCTACACTTGTTCCTTTCTTGATTTTTGGCAAGTTCATTAGTGTCGTTACTTGCTTATCGACCAGTATTCTGTCGTTTTCATATCTAGCTTTTAGAGCTTCCCAAGCCAAATTGAAATTGTCGTTATTTAATGCGAACTGTTTGACTATTTCGCCTGCTTGAAGTTTAGTTTTGTATCTAAGGTGATACAATTTTTGCGCATTTGATAATTGAGAATGGTTTATGTACACGGCCGTGAACATGTCCCGGAAGGACGGCCATTCTTCATAACCTCCGTAAAAGGTTTCTGTGTCACATGCGGGCACCTCGAGGTGGATGCCTGAACTTGCCTCTTGATATTGTTGCATTTGTGGCAGCTCTACTCTACTGTGGGGAGTAGGTGCAATTGCTTTAATGAGCTTTAGTTGATCGGAGATCATAGCTTTCGTTTCTTCATATTGGTCTAAGCAGTTTTCGTAAATATCGTAAGCCGATGATTTAAAATTATGTGGCAAGTCTGAATCGTCAGATTCTAGTATGGCGTCATGAACCGCTTGGAGGCGAGTCCAAAAATTTTTAAGATTTTGGCTTTTTATTTCTAATAACGATTCCGAGTTATCGTGAATCGGTGAAGCGCCAAACCTAGTGCAGTATCTTGTTAAACTGTCACTTTCTGAAATGAATTTAACAACCTGTTTTGAGCGTGTAGCTCCTGCAGGTGTATTTTGGCTTGTGTCACTATGAACCATTTTTACAAAATAATATTATTTATTTATATTTTATAAATATATTTGAATTAATTACTATTAAAAACCGCGTTTTTTATTTATTAAAAGATATGATGTCCGAATGATTTTTTATTTAGGTACACCCTATTACTTGGACTTACATGTATGTTTGTATGTGCGTATGAAGTTGCTTATGTTTTGTGCAATTGAGAGCTCGTCGAAGAGATCAATATGCTTTGTACATAAGTATGCACGAATTGTTTGTTATGCTTTTGTGGGCACACAGACAAGTCGTACCACATCTGGCAGCACTGTTTGTCAGTTATTCTATTATTTCATTCTCTTTATATTCTTCTTGGAAATTTACTGTTTCAACTGTATTCTAAGCTTTTAGTTTTTAAGAAGCGTCACTTCTTGTATAGACGCCAACAAGTGAAGAAGTCTTTTGAGTTATCTTAATAAATAATCTGTAATTTTATATATAAATTTGGTGTTTCATTCGCCACATAATTGGTGACCCCTACAACTGAACTACACATTATAATTGGTACAACTACAGTGTAACAACACTACATCACCTAGCCGCCCAGTTGCGCCTACGAGGCCGCGCAACTGCAACTGGCGCAAACGGCCAACGCAATACGCCACCTGTACGCCTACGGCCTCGGCAGCGGACAAGATATCCAATGGGCATCCAGCACCGATCTTATGGGCCTCTCGCCAGCCATCATCGAGGCGCCAGCCGCCGGCGATGGTGCCACGACCTACTACACTAACTCCAGCGATTTGTAGCAGCCGAATTTGGCTGGTTCAGCGCAACAACATGGCCACAACCATCAACAACAACAACAGCAAAATCAGCACGTACAAATGCAACTGCAATCGCAGGACCTGTCGCTGGAGCACATAAGTACAGTACCGCTTATCTACCAACAGCAATCATCATCATCATCTTGCTAGCAGCAGTTCCTCCATATCCTGATGTACGAACTACCCAACTTCTGACCTCATCATCAACCAATATCACAACCTCCGACCACATATCAATTGTCGCAGGCAATACCAGCCGTCATCATGCAACACGCACAACCAAAACTGACGCTACAAACACTGCAGCACATGTCAACGGTACATATGATCGACATCATTTAGAGTCCACAATGTATCGCTTCATCTGCAGTGAATCCGGCTCAACGCACTTTGCATCAGTCGCCGCCTCCACGCTACATGCAACACTATCAAGTGCACAACGCCACAATCAGCCCCCGCCCAGGTTGCCAACCGGCCACCACGTTACGCTTCGGCACCCTACATTTCGCACTACCAACAATGGTAACCCATCGCAAACTATTCATTTACGACCGCACATCAAGTACGAATTTCCTCGTGGACAATGGCACGGATTTCGGCAACTCCGCTTTCTCGTAAACTCAAAATAGTAACTTCTTTTCGACTGCAAGCTGCAAACGGTAGCAAAGTCGGAACCTACGGAGTTAAGGCGCTCAACTCAGTCTCGCACGTTTAGGCTCCTATGCAACCGTCATAGCCTTAACCGAGAACTGCACAAATATCCAATCGGTCGCTCGTAGACCCTAACCCAGTCTCGCACGTGTAGGCTCCTATGCAACCGTCATAGCTCTAACCGAGAACTGCCCAACTACCACTTAATCATACCAATTGGCCAGTGACAACAGTACGCCGCACAGCCGTACTCTCACCGAGCAAATAAATTCGCAACAACTACTTAACCATACCAATTGGCCAGTGACAACAGTACGCCGCACAGCCGTACTCTCACCAAGCAAATGAATTCGCTATACACATCAACCAGCCTAACTGCACCAAGCACCCGGACTAGGATCTAGTAAAGGAACTCAACCTTAAATAAGTCCAGCAGGACTTTATTTGAGGGGGAGTACTGTGGGCACACAGACAAGTCGTACCACATCTGGCAGCACTGTTTGTCAGTTATTCTATTTCTCTTTATATTCTTCTTGGAAATTTACTGTTTCAACTGTATTCTAAGCTTTTAGTTTTTAAGAAGCGTCACTTCTTGTATAGACGCCAACAAGTGAAGAAGTCTTTTGAGTTATCTTAATAAATAATCTGTAATTTTATATATAAATGTAGTGCATAAGTCGCCACACTTTGTTCGTAAGCAATTGAGAGCTCGTTAGAGGCATCAATTAGCTTTTTGTCCACAATCCTGCTTGTTTTTGTTTGCCAAGGAACAAGAGGTATTGCTGGATAATTACAAATGTGGACTTTGAACTTTTGGTTTTTTTGAGATTTTGGGTTTTGCGTCACAGGCAAATTTTGCCGTATGTTTGTATGTAAATGATACTATATTATTTTGAAAAGGAAAACGAGGTTGAAACTGGAGTTGAAAAAGGTAATTTTTTTTATTTGATAATTTGGGGTGTTTTGAGAACACAAAGATAGTATTTTTATTTTTGATAAATTTTAATAGCTTTTGAAACGGATTTTAATCAAAGGCATAATATTAACTTCGACTGACATGCATATGTGCATAAATTAAATAAATAGTGGACATAATACGCTCACTTTGTTTTCCAAAAAGGGGTTTTGGGGATAATGCGGCTGTATATCTGCATGATATACTATATGTGCCTGCGGGTATTCGGGCCGTTGATGCTCATTTCTTCTCCTCCGCTTCCAGTTGTTTGTTCCTCTGGTTTCAGTATGTATGTATGTTGTTGCTGCTTTTTTTTTATTCTAGTTTAATTTAAATTCGCGCCCGTTTCTTTGTTTTTATTTATGTTTTGTTTTGGCGTTTCGCGCGATTTTCTGAGTGTTGTTCTCTGTTTCTTTTTTTTATATATATTTGTAAATGTGTTTGTATAGATGGGTAGATTTTTCACCTACGGTAATTTTCTTCTTTCTGTTTGGGCAACTGCATTTTTCGTTTTTTAATGTTAGCACACTGCGCTCTACTGGCTTGATTGCTTTTTTGTTTGTTTTGGTTTTTGCTTTTTAGTTGCACGTACTTACTTTACAAAATATTGCATGTATTCATTTTGTATTTTGGAAATTCATCGCACATTTTTTGTTTTTTTTTGTAAAACTCAAATAAAATGCGTTACTGTATTGGGTACAATTTATAGTTTTAATGTGACAATCTAATTTTGTAAATAAATTAAGAAAACTATATGCAGCAAAGTCGTTTCTAATTATAAGACCAACACTGTATATATATTTCGGCAATTCACTGCACCTTTGTTTTTGTTGTCGGAATTTTTTTCTTTTGTTTTATGTGTGCATTTATTGTGTTACTGAGCATTTGCTTTGTTTTGTTTACCGCACTTTTTAAACTTTGTCACCACAACTTATGTACACATTTATATACTTATGTTCTTTTCACAGCACTTTGTCACTGTTTAAAAATATATGTAAATTGTTTCTGTTTTGGTTTTGTGTTTTTATTTATTCATTTATTTATTTATTTTATTAAATATCCGAGGCGCCTTTCGGAAAGGCTCGAATGACCATGAATATTTGGCTGCCCAACTTCGTAGGATGCAAACACTTGAGCTTAAATTTTAAATATTTCACTTACACTCTCGTTATGTCCTATATATATATATAAGTGAATACACGGTTAATTTTGATCAAAAGGATTAGTTTATTTTAATCATAAAGCTGACAATCAATAATAAGTTAATAAGAATGTAAATTATTAAAACACTTGTTGAGTTTTAATCCTTTTTTTATTTCTCTTGTGTACACAAGGGCAGCCGTTTGTATCGGTCGAGTTATTACAACTGATTTGCTTAATAAAATATTGCGACGACTACGCCTAAATACCTGACTCTTTGTTTTACCTGACAGTTGCTGCACATGTTTTGCTCTTGCTTTTCCGCTGTAACGATGTTGTTGTTGTCACGCGCTACCTAGTCGACGCTTCGTCATCAGTATCGGTGGGAGAGTTGTTGTTACGCTATTTCCACACTCAAACCTGCCGACGCACCGTCAGCAATATCGGTGGGAGTGGAGTGTTGACGGGATACGTGTTTACCGGTGTTAACTTGTACATACATATATGCGAATAAACATATGTTCGAAGCGGTTTAACCACCGAATCAGCTGTACAAATGATATTATTGAAAACACGCGGGATGGGTGTCGCAAAACGAAGAAATGATAAACTGAATGCTGAGATGCGAGCGGTATGTGACGAATTGTGTTGAGATATGGTCTTGTAGACGAATTGCTATTCGGATAGTGTGTGACGAATTGCTTAGTACCAATCATGTTTCCTATCCTGCTGTCCATCCTTTTTGTTTAGTGGGTGTGGTGTTGTAGTCATCAGCTGTGGTGAATTGCGATGTAGCATTAGGATGTGCCAGTTTTACCGGGTATAGGGGGTGGATGCCTAACTCATTTAAATAAGGCCTATTGCGCGCTTGGCGCCAAACATAGCACAGAAAAGTGGATCTTCGCGAATCCTCACTAGTTCACCAGAAAAAAATCGAGCTTTGAATTTCCAAACTAAGAGAATCACTCAGTTTTCCAAACGTTCTCTAAAATTTTCAACAAAAAGCAAGAAAAATCAAAACAAAATAAGCGTTCCTTAAATGAAAACCTTACATCATCTGACGAAAGTATTATCAGTCTGAGATCAGACAGCAGAGAGAAATATGTCGACAAAGATAATTGTTTGCTAAAATTTTCGTTATTGGATGATGAGAAATCAAAGGTTGGAGAATACGTTTTGGTAAACTTCGGAGAAAATGGTATGAAGCCTTCTTATTACATTGGTGAAATTGTAGAGGTATTTTGCGATTCTACCTTCAACATAAATTATTTGCGTAGACTATCTCCAGACAACTGGGTTTTTGTAAAACCAGTTGTGGAAGACATATCTATAACTCTTAGAAGCGAAATTGAGTTTAGACTGCCGACTCCTAATAACCCAGCTTCAACTTCTCGCTGCCGCGCTAAATATTTGTTTGATGTTGGAAGCTTATACATTAAATAAATTGTCTGAAATATTGAATTTTATCTTCTTTTCCCAAAATAATTGTCGTTGATTTGTATGTTTTCCCAAAAATAGTGGTATTATTTTATGAATACACTAGAGGACCCGTCCACGCTTCACTGTGGCTGATACAAAGATAATACTACTATTACCATCTATATGATTTCTATTAGTTGGATAATAACTATTTGTTAATGCGATATAGCATTTTTGTGAAGCAACTTGTGTTAGTTTACAAAAAAATGGATCATAAAGCATTTCGGTTGTTAATAAAGCATTGCTTTTGGATGGAAAATACTGTTGAATTTGGGCTCAGGGAGATCCACCGTTGAAAAGATATTTTCTAAGCTGGAAACAGGCGAATTGAGCACCGAGAACAAAGATGCTCTAAAGATTCGAAAGCAATGTGTAAAGTGGGTGCCTCACAAGTTCATAATCCAATGAAAACAACGAATAACTGATTCTGAAAAGTATTTGAGCGCTCTTTAATCGTAATAAAACCGAATGTTTGCGTCGGTGTGTGTCGACTGTCATTCTAGTGAACTGCATATGATGAACCGGTTCTTAGGCGTGGAAAGACGAAAAAGTCGGATGGAAAGGTTATGACATCAGTCTTTTCGAATGCATGTTGTATAATACATACTCAAGGACTGATTACTGAGCCAGTTATAATCCATTGAACTGTGTATTTAGTTGCAGTTTCTTTCTACTATTTCAAATACATACTTAGAAATTGTATTATTTTTGAAGAAGAATCTGTATAAAATTGTAGGCATATATTCAAATGATTCCTGCAAATATGAGTTTTGAACAAATGCTTATGATTTGAAATATAATTTTAGTATTTATGAGTTGTATTAAATTTTGACATAAAGAGATAAAAGGTATCCTACGTCTTTACCCTGGTTCTAAGCTACCTCCCCACCAATTTTTAGCCAAATCGGTTTAGCTCTTCTTCAGTTATAAATGGTGTAACTAACAACAACTTTCTTTTATATACATACATATATAGATATATAGAAGCGAGGTTTTTTTATTGTTTTTTTTTTGAAGAAATGAAATATTCAAACTTTGGAAAAATGCTTATTATTTGATATTTATATATATATATATATATAATTTTTGTATTTATGAGTTGTATTAATGGTAATAGTTCAGGAGGCGGTTCAAATTCCGGCAATTTTACTTTCCCGTTAGCGCAACACATTCCAGCCGTTTCACCCGAAAATTTAGCCGCTTCACAATGTGGGCATATAACACCCATCATTCCAATTTATCCATGCACATTATAGTCGATTAAAGGGTCGTAATCAAATGCAGCAAGGAACATATCTTCCAAAACACGCCGTCGTATTCGCGTAGGTCTTGCTGGATTTCTTGCATGATGAGCTTCTTCAAATCTATTTCGTGGACGTCGCACTGCACTTTGTGATACTCTTTGTGACAACACGCCCCGAGCATTTCGAGTACGTCGACTTGTGTTTGATTTTGGACGTGCCGGCATTTTCTTTAAAATAATTTCTTATATGATCACTTCGTTTGAAACACACATAAAGTTTTCACTGAATAATTTTCAATAATTATTCTTTTAAATAGCCGGAATAAAAAAGCAAGCGACCGAAATTGAACGATTCAAATAATTTACAAATCAAAATATTGAAAAACAAAACAATAAAGAATTGTATGAAAAGTCATTTTTTGGAAATTTCCAATTTTTCGACTTTTCCTTATGAAAAGTATATGGTTTTTTTTATGTCTCACCCTTTCCAGATCCACAGCGAAGAACTTCTGATTTCATGAAGATACATACTATGTATATACATACAAAATAAAACGTTTGTATGGGAAAAAGAAAAGGGCTGTTTTTAGGGGTTTTCCGGCAACTTTCGTAATTTTTTCTTACATAAGAACATTCTCCTAATAATAACAAATACAACAAAAAAAAAATCAGCCAAATCGGTTCAGCCGTTTATGAGTGATGAAATTACAAAGAAAGTGGCATTGATTTTTATATATATAGATATAATGTTATTATAATAAAACATTCAGAAACAAACTATAAAAGATGAGTTTTATGTAAATGAAAACCAAATTAATTAAAAAAAAAGAAAGTTTCACGGAAAATATGCTTGTCAAATGTGCTCCCGAATAAGTCAAATGTGCCCTTTAGTGTGGGACATTTGACAAATTATGTACTATTTTTTAATTTCCAATAAAAAATAGCTTTGAGTGTTTTTCCAACTTTAAAAAAAAAAAAACAAAACAAACTTCAAAATGCAATAATTTTCAAAATATAAATAATAAAAAATAATAATAGTGGAAATAAAAGATTACCAACATAAAGACATAGATATGTACATAAGTACGAAACACACATCAACAGGAAGACCAGAAAGAAAAGGAATCCCACACGGTGGCATACCCTAATCTCATCTACATCTACATCATGTACATCAGCAGCAAATGGACAGGAAACCAAGAGGATACAACTTGGACGCAGCGGCATAAGCAAACCCCCCTACTTAACCGGCACAAAATGAGTGTATCGACTCCATCTATTCTTACAAAATTTCTATTTATTGGCATATATGTATGTATGTTGAAAGTTACAGTTCATCTTTCTAAAAATATACTTTAATAGAATGGTGGCTACCAAACTTACGGTTGATTTCCGGGAAACCGAAAACAGTTTGGTACATTACATATGTACGTCCAAATATATGTATGAACAGTTTATAGTGTAATATATTATTATATGTATATATACTGGCATATACATATCTGTTAAAGGCCTAGTTATGCTTATACCTGTGTACCCAAACACACAAACTTTATAAAAAAAAATTTTCAAATATTCACTTGACAACATTTTCCAGCAATACTCCTTATACTCAAAACGGTATAAGCATACATACATACATATATGCACAATATTCACAACGTATGTACTAGACTTCTGCATGGATGCACCCATAACGGCAAATGAATTACTTATTCTAGAAGTGAGCACACTTCTTTTTCTGCACAGCATAATTGAGTGTGAGTGAATAGTGAAATATTGACTGTATTGACAAGCAGTGTTTCCACTCACTCCATAGTTGTACAGCTGTTAATGAGTACAGCAAAATTGGTGTGCAGTCAACGCACTGTACAGTGTTTTGGTGTGCAGTTTACTTACTGTACAGTGAGAGAAGCTTCATGACTGGTATGTCATATGCAAGAATAAGATAAAAAAAACATTGGTTTTATTTTTTCATTGAAAATGTGTTTATTATAAAACATAGAGCTTAGCAACTAATAATATTTTAATTCAAAGTAATTATATTAATTATTTTATGCTCCAAAAGATTCTATATTTAATTCATCAATATTGGAATGCAGAAACATTATTTTGTTGACCGGGCACTATATTACCACAAATATACAAAAGACATTCACAAACATATAAAACAACAGATATTTCTAGTTACAAAATAGATTTGTATATAATATAATGGCAATATATAATTTTGCGCAACAAAAACTTACAGTTTCTTGTGCGTTCATTGCACGACCGTCGTTTTCTTTACCATCCATGTTTGTGTAAATTATTCATTCTTCCACTTAGATGTGGAAAAAAAACAAATTTTGTTTTTTAACGTTAACGTGCTTTATTGAACTTTATATTACGACTGCTTAATACTAACAATTATAACTTACTTTACACCTATCAATAATTTATGGTCACATTGCACTTCAATGTGACCGTATAAAACTCGGCTGCGCTGTTGTTGTAACTTTGCTGTGGTGTTTTCGCAATTTGATATTCTGCGTTTCCTGTTGACGAATTAATGCAGACATGTCGTCAGCAATCTTGGCTTATTAATTTTATTTGTATTCGCTTGTGTTAGCTAAATTTTGGTGTTAACTAATTTGGTGTTAACTCCTCCGCCCTTAAATTCGAGCGTCCTCGTTCGAAGGGTCTTCACAAAATTTAGGTAAATCGTCAACGCATATTTTCGTGGTATTACAGCCGGTTATTATTTTATTTAGTCTTCTATTTACTCTATGTTTTTTTAATTTTGCTTTTAATAATACAAATATGCTTACAGTTATTATTATTGCTATAATTGTTACATTTGCAGAAAAATAAATATAATTTTTTGTCTTTAGCAAAGAAATTTCTTTTTCTTCATTTAATTGTAGTTTTTTTATGGATTTGAGAGATAACATTTCTTCTACTTTACTATTATTTGCCATTGGTTGCAATATTGCTGGTAAAGGATTGCTACTAGTTATTACTTTAGAAAAATAGCTTTTACCATCTATTTCGATATTAGTATTGTAGTGTTTTATTAAATACGTGCCATTTAACTTCATTGTTTCGTTTTCAAATTTTACGAAACCTGTATATTGGTTTAGAAACAATACATCATTTGTTATTTCTTCAATCTCTTTTACATGATGATTATTAATTTTCGTACAATTGTCGACTTTACTTTTTAGCAGATGTGCTATGCATGTGCTATTCGTAATATCTTCTACTATATTTCTTGAACATATCGATAATTTATTATATGACTTACATTCTTTACTTTTCCCGTAAACTTTATTCTGGCAAATTAAAATTGACTTAAATTCGATTTTATTTATTAATTCCTTTTCTTTTATTGGTCTTATTTCTAAAGTTTTACAATCGTTTTGCTCTGTGGTAGGCAAATTTATTATATAAATTAAGCTTTCTTTATTTGAAGCGATTTTTATTTCAGCAAATTCTAATGCTTCATCTACATTAACGAATGGTATGTTTTCATCTATTAAAAATTGTTTCGTTATTTCCATTTCTTTATCAGACAATATGTATGAATTTACTATGTTAGATTTGGCCCAGTGTATGGCGTATGCTATATTAATTAGCTCTTCCTTTATAATTTCTAATTTAAATTTTATTTGTAATATTAAGTCATTCGCAACTTCTTTTTCTTCTCTCACCACTTTATATATCTTATTAGTATTATCTATGATTTCGTTTATTTTCTCATTTGTCAGTTTGTTAATTATTAGCTGTCTATTATTACTTTCTAGTACATTATTGATTTTTTCCATTAAAATATTGTAATCGGCATGGTCTGGATTTCCGGCAATCCATTTCCATGCGGAGCCTATAAAATCTAGTGATCTCCTAACTTTACTGTTTATTCTAATTCTATCAAGATAATTTTTCGATTGGTTTATGAGGGATGTCAGGATGGGTTTCAATGGATGGTTTGCTAATTTATCATTAATTGTCATTTCTACACGGTTTATTGTGTTGTCGTAGTCTTGTAATTCAATTGTATGGATTATTTTGAATGTGCCTGTTTGTAGTTTTGCGGGACCTGCGTCGATTGTGACTAGTTGGGATGATGAATAGTCTAGTATTTGTACGTTTCCATATGCCATGCAGGCAAAAAGTCTAAAAAAAACAAATATATATATTTCTGTCAAAAGTGTAATAATAAGCGTGCTATGCGCTCTTTTTATCCTTATCAATTTTTTTTTTTTTTTTTTTTTTTTTTAATAAGCGTACTATGCGCTCTTTTTTTATTTATTTTTTGTTCATTGTTTTGATTAATTTTTAATTATTTTTTCCTATTTTTTTTTTTTTTTTTTTTTTTTTTTTTTTTTAACTTTTTATAAGGCTTTTGTGGACTACCTTGCCGGTTTGTGTTAAAACTGTAGAATTCTTATTTTCTTTTACTATTTCTTCTTTGTACCGTGAAGTTAACTTATTTCCGTAACGTTTATTGATTCTAACATAGATTTTCTGTCCAATTTTATATTCTTTAAATGGACTTCTGTTTTTATTGTGAAATATTAGGTCTTTCTCTTGTTTTTGTTTTATTCTTTGTATGTTATTCTGTCTTGCCTCTTCGTACTGGTCGGGATTAGTGAATATTCTTCGTCCAAAAAATGATTCAATCGGTTTTTGTCCTGTAGTTGTGTGAATTGAATAATTGTACTCATATACTGCCCTGTCTAGCAGTTCTTCAAAAGATCTTTCTGTATTTTCCGCTTTTAAGCACCTTAAAATTTCTGATAGGGTTGAATGGAATCGTTCAACCTGACCGTTAGCTGTACTAGTATGTGGGGGTATCCTATGTATTTTTATTCTGAGTTGGTCTTCTAACATAAAAGTTATTGAGTTGGAATTTAATGATTTTTCATTGTCTATTATTATGTTTTGTGGAACTCCAAAATTGAAAATGATCTGTCTAAGTGGTTCTCTAATGTCTTCTGTAGCTCTTGATTTTAATATTTTCGCTTGGGCGTATTTTGAGTACTTATCTATGGCAGTCAGTATTAGTTTTTTTTCGGTAATATAGATATCTATATGGATTATCTGTCCTGGGTATTCGGGAATAGGAGTTGCTTGAATTTTTGGGTTATTGGGATGTCTGTCGTACTTGTTTTCTGCGCATACGCCGCATTGTTTAACTATTGCTTTAATTTTCTGGAGCATTTTAGGGAAATAAAATGTTTCTATTAATTGCTGTTTATTTTCTACTGGGTTTCGATGAGCTCTTTTATGTGTTCGTAGTATTTCATTCTCTTGTTGCTCGTTTGTAATGAGATCTTTAACTCGCGTTTGTGTGTACCTAGCTTTGTAGTTCTTGAAGTGTAGGGGATAGATTTGTTGAATCTGCCCCATTATTTTTTCGGTTGTGAATATTCCATTAATAACTGAAGGGTTGAGGTAGCGCTTTAGTATTGCTGTCAAGTCGTCTATTGAATAATTAGGTTTAGTCAAAATGTGCCTATGGTACGTAGGGAAGGGTATTTTGAATTGATAGCTATCGATTTGGTCTGTTAAGATCCAAATTTGATTTTTGAATACATTTATTGGGGTATTAATGGTCGGAATTAAATTATGCGAAGAGCTTTCGTCTGAATTAGTGGCAACTGATAACGAATTTATTTCAAATGGTCTCGAGAGTGCGTCTGCAACAACGTTTGCTTTACCTGGTTTGTATTTTATTTCATAATGATATTCTTCCAAAATTGCCTTCCATCTTTTCAATTTGGAATTGTTGTTTTTGTTACTGAGTGCGTACGTAAGGGGTTGGTGGTCCGTATAAATGGTTATTTTAGCAGTACCATACAAATAATTTCTGAGGGAATTGAGTGCCCAGATAATGGCAAGCATTTCCCTTTCGTTAGTTGCATAGTTTTCCTCTGTTTTGCTTAAAGTTCGCGAAATGAAAGTGATTGGTCTTCCATTTTGCTCTAGGACTGCTCCTATTGCATGTTTGGAAGCGTCGGTGGTTAGAGAGAATTCCTTTTTATAGTCTGGATATTGAAGAATCACATCTTCGGAAGTGAGTGCAGATTTAATTTTTCAAATGCTTCTTTTGCTTCGCTATTAAGTGTAATGGGGACTTTTTTGGACATATTTTTCGAGATGCGACCTTCTTCGCCGCGGAGTAGGGTTGTTAATGGTTTTGCAAGTGAAGCATAACCTCTTATGAAGCGTCTATAGTATCCTGAGAGGCCGAGGAATGACCTCAAATCTTTAAGGTTTTTGGGGTATTGGAAATTGACTATTGATTGAACCTTGGTGGGATTGGTTGAGATGCCATCTGATGAAATAACAAAGCCTAAAAATTCTACTTTGGTTTTAAAAAATTCACATTTATCAATCTGAACTTTCATATTAGCTTTATTTAGGGTGTCAAAAATTGTATCAATGTGTTTTTGGTGTGACTCTTTATCTTTGCTGAATATGACTATGTCATCTATGTAGACGTAGCATGTTTTCCCTATATGGTCTCTTAAGATGTCATCAAGCGCTCGTTGGAATATACCAGGGGCGTTTTTAAGCCCAAAAGGTAGTCGCGTGAATTCATATTTTCCGTTGTTCACGGAAAAAGCTGTCTTCTCAACATCGGATTCCTTAAGAGGAATCTGGTGGAAGCCACTCTTCAGATCGATTACGGAAAATATTTTGTTGTCTCCTAGTTGAGAAAGTACCTCGTTTATTTCCGGTATTGGATACCTATCTGACACGGTGACACTATTCAGTTTTCTATAATCGATGACCATTCTATACTTTTTCTCTCCCGATGCGTCCTCTTTCTTGGGGACTACCCATATCGGAGAGTTGTAGGGCGATCTGGATGGTCTTATTATGCCGTCTTCTAATAATTTATTTATCTGTTTATCTATTTCGTCCCTGAGGGAAAATGGGTAAGGGTAGGATTTCGAGTAAACTGGCGTTTCGGAGTTTGTTCTTATTTCGGCCACTACTTTGGTGGTGTAGGTCAGTCTTTCGTTAGGTTCGGAGAAAAGATGGCTATGTTTATGGATGAGTTTCCTCAATTCTTGTCTATCTTGAGTATTCATATGCGTGTCCCTAATTTGGATTGCGTTTACGTCCTGTGTTTTGTATTCTTTTAGATGAATTTTCGTGTGGTTTGCTATAATCATAAAATTATCCTTACTATGGATTATTGCGTTAATTTCTTTTATGCTGTCATTACCTAATATTCCGTGAAATGTGGTTAGGGTGGGTAGTAGGAAAAACTTTAATTGATTTTTGAGCTTGAAAAGATTTATATATGTGTGATGGGTGATCTTTATTTTGCCTCCTATCGAGTTTGCATGAAATGGGCTATTATTTTCTATTATTTTCCTTGCTAGATGAGGCTGTATGTAGTTCTTGTTAGAACCTGTGTCTAGTAGTATTTTAAGAATTTCTCCGCTCCTTGTTCTACATTCGAAGTAAGGAAGCGAAGAAGTTTTCATTCTAAAAAATGTATATCTGTTGGGTCTAGGATTTCGGGTTGGTTCTGATTGTATTTGAAAGAGTCCTGGTCAAGAATATGGTAGTATGTTGATTCTTCAAGAGGGTTTGCAGAGTTGGGGCCTTCCGGCTGTATCTGAGAGCAGTTTATATGGAAATTTCTTTGAATTTTGTGGGGTGGATTCGTAAAATTCGAACTTGGTCCTTCCTGTCGTTTTCCGGCATACTTGAAGTTCGGTCTATTGGCATAATTTATTGCGTTTGTTCTAATACTCTGGTCTATGTCCATTGGTTCTGGTTTCGGTAATGGTTTTTGCGCTAGAGGTCTTGGGGGTGGATTGTTGTAAGGATTATATTGTGGATTGTTATAGGTGTTATTCTGTGGGCTGTTGAATGGTTGATAGGTGCGTTGCGCGAATTGTTGTGGGCGGTATGCGTTTGGCGAAAACGCTTGTTGTGTGCGTGGCATATATGCGAGCTCTGGGTGAAAATATTGTTGAGAGGGTTGTGTATAGACTTGTCTTTGGAAATGTTGGTGTTGTGGTTTTGGGGGAAGTTGTGGTCTATCCATTCTGTAGGGTGTATTGTAATTGTTCGCGTGTGTGGTTCTAAAATTTTGATTCTCTAGCTTCATGCAAAGGTGCAGAGCTTCTGGCAGGTCGGCAGGTTCTTTCATACCAAGCAATTTGGAGAGGTCTCCTGAAAGTCCTCGTACGAATGTATCGAGAGCTTTCTCCCTATAGGTTCGAGAAAGAATTTGTATTGATTCTTCACTCATCTCCATACAGGCGATTTTGTTAAGAATTAGTGACAGATGTGCGTATACTTGCGAATAGAAGCTTTGTACCGATCGACGTCCTTGAATAATGCACGTCATTTGATATTCCAGTGTACTTAAATCTCTTTTATCCGCGTAATGCGTTGTTAAGCATTTAGAGATCGCTGTCCAATTCAGCGGTGTGTTGTAAGATTCGAGTACGGCATCGGCTTTACCAACTATTTTATTCCTAATTACGTTTAAGATTCCAAAATATTTTGGGGTGCCTATCAAATTTTCATAGATTTTGAGGATGCGCTCAACGCTTTTCCTCCAACTGCTAAATTCGGTGGGGTTTCCGCTAAATTCTCTAAGTGACCTGACAACGTCTGGGATTTTGTCCATATCTGAAAGATTGTTCCTATAACGTTCGTCAATCGTTTGGTCCACTATGGGTGCTGGGATCATGTCATTCTTAATTATACTTTGTATTATGTTTCGTCCATCTGTGAGTAGTAATTGACCTAGTAGTTCTCTTACTTGATTTGCTAAATCGGGTTGTGCAGGATTTGGATTAGGTGAGGGTAGTACTGGTGGCCTTATGAGATTATTTGGATTTGCCATTTTATTTTTTTTTCTTTTACTTACTTGAGGATTATGAAATATTTAAAAAAATTTCTATTTATTATCTTCGCTAAACTAATATTTCCTATTTTTTCGGTGTTAACCCTTCTAGGAAAGGTGGCTTTTCTACTCTGGAGGGTCCAGGGAATCGCAGAGTTAAGCGTTGTTATAGGTTTTATTTATTTTTAGTTACTGACTGTACGAGCCTTTTGTTATTTAATTTATAATTTATAAATCTCTGGAGGGTCCCTTGAGTGGTGAATCGCAGAGTTTTTATTTGTTATAAGCTGGAGGGTCCCCGAAGGTGGTGAATCGCAGCTTTAGTTTTTGTAAATTATTGGCTGTACAAAAGCCGTGTTTTATGAGCTTTTAAATATGTACCTAAATCTAGTTTATTTGATTCGAACTATGTATTCGGAGAAACCAAAAGATGAAAGATATTGTCTTCTTATTTTATAACAAGATCTAGTAGTGCTTATTTTTAGATAAATTTATTAATATAATATCTATTTAGTTAAAGTTTATTAATATAGTATTTATTTAGCCAAGTTGTTAAATTTATTGAATTTGTCTCTTGTAAAATGAATTTAGAATTATATATTTACATTTGAAATGTAACGTGAGAATTTATTTATTTAAAACAAAGGTATTCAAGAATATTTTTATTTTGTTTGGGTTATCGATTTACTTACATTAATAATATTTTGGGTCGCATTTTAATTAGGCTTCTGCTTTCCGGGCTGGCTGTCCAATGACGTCCTGTTTGGATCCGTTTGTTGTCCTACTGAGGGGCCTTTATTTCCCGTGATGCTGCCTTGTTGTGTTCCTCGGGTGGAGTGTTGTCTTCTGGGTAGCACTTTCTGCCTTACCCGTGGTACTGTTGAACTTTATGTGATATTGTTCAATTCAGGTAGCACTTCCTGCTTTACCTGTTGCACTATATGCGTTATTGTTCAATTTAGGTGGCACTTCCTGCTTTACCTGTTGCACTATATGCGTTATTGTTCAATTTAGGTAGCACTTTCTGCTTTACCTGTTGCACTATATGCGTTATTGTTCAATTTAGGTAGCACTTTCTGCTTTACCTGTTGCACTAAGTTACAATATCCACGCGAAGGAAACACTTTTAGCTCGGGCGCCAATTATTCATTCTTCCACTTAGATGTGGAAAAAAAACAAATTTTGTTTTTTAGCGTTAACGTGCTTTATTGAACTTTATATTACGACTGCTTAATACTAACAATTATAACTTACTTTACACCTATCAATAATTTATGGTCACATTGCACTTCAATGTGACCGTATAAAACTCGGCTGCGCTGTTGTTGTAACTTTGCTGTGGTGTTTTCGCAATTTGATATTCTGCGTTTCCTGTTGACGAATTAATGCAGACATGTCGTCAGCAATCTTGGCTTATTAATTTTATTTGTATTCGCTTGTGTTAGCTAAATTTTGGTGTTAACTAATTTGGTGTTAACTTGTACGTGTTGAATAATACTGAACTCACCTGCACAATTGTATAATAGCACAGGCAAGCTGTCCTTATAGTTTCGCTTAATGTACAGCGTATTAAAAAAATGACAAATGTAGTACTCACTCACAAGGAGTACAACCATATACTGTTCTCACTCTAAGTGAGGTCAAGAAAAATGAGGTGCTACCTACTTCTGCCCTAAGAGGTATACTGTACAGCAAAGAATGAGTGCAGTATTTTTAAGAACACTATACTACTGTACAGTTCTGTAAAGCTAGATATGGGTACATTCATGCAGAAGTCTAGTATGTACATATCATATTACACATATTATCAAAGTTTGACAACAAAATAAATTAACATACACACATATGTATGTATCAACAACAGCATCTAAATTTCACAAATTTGCATTTGTACTAAAAGTGCATACCTGCACTTTGCCAATTTTCTCTTCCCTCGTTATTCGTACGGCAAAATAATATCCTCTCATACATACGGCATACAATTTGCCGATGCCGGTATATACATATAACGTACATAGGGTACAAAATTAAATTAAATTTTAAAACTGATCGAATACAAATAAAAAATTTAATTATTAAAAAATTTAATTTTATTAATTAAAAACAAAAAAAAATAACACATATATACGGACAAAAAAATCAAGAATTGGTAGCCAAAGCGTATACACATATAGCATTTAATTATCTATTGTATATTCAAAGACCAAATCGGCATTATTTCAGCAATATCCCTTCTCCTTGTTAACAAACAAGCAAGCAGTATAGCAAACGAAACATTTAAGCATATTACGTATGCACATAAACACGCACATATCGTGCAGACTCAAAGGCCATTAACCTTTTGCTTTTCTCTCATTATCGCTTGTATACACAAGTACATATACTATATAATATACTAACCAGTGCGAAATAATAAATAAAATAGAAAGAAAACAATAACAAACCAATAGCACAACTAAATAAAAATACAAACTTTTTATCTTAAAGATTTCACACGTATTTATTGTTATCAGAAATACACTGAGAGAATTTTTTTCATATATTCAATTTCACACATTATCTAAATGAACGGAAATCGATACAATATCTAAAAGTCTAAAAAATGATTTCTGAAGAAAAGAGCCCATGTACACCTGCTGAAGCTACACGCTCAAAGAAAGGTGCTACAAACAAAAAAAAAAACTGAAAGATATTTCATACATATATTAAGTTTATTGCTGAGAGTGACAGTCTAATTCGATTCTGCACTCGATTTTCATCTTCACCGATTCTGAATCGGTATTAGAAATTAAAAACGAAAATCTGGCCAATTTCTGGACACGTCTCCAAGCTGTGTATGACGCAGTCGTAGAATCTGACAAATCAGATCTACCGGAAAATTTTAAATTCTCGGCTTACTCAAAATATGAAAACTGCTTAGACCAGTACGAAGAAGCGAAAGCTATGATCTCCGATCAATTGAGATAAATTAAAGCCATTGCACCTACTCCACTACCGAGAGTAGAGCTGCCACAAATTCAAAGCCAAGAGGCCTGTTCAGGCATTCACCTTAAAGTGCCGGCATGCGATACAGAAATATTTCACGGAGGTTCCGGGACATGTTTACGGCCATCCTAAATTATCACAAGCGCAAAAGTTGTATCACCTCAGATACAAAACCAAAGGTCAAGCAGGCGTCATATTCAAACAGTTCGCACTAAATGACTACAATTTCAATTTGCCTTGGGAAGCTCTAAAAGATACGAGAAAGAAAGAATATTGGTCGACAAACAAGTGACAATATTAATGAATTTACCAAAAATTCAGAAAGAAACAAGTGAAGAATTCATAAAACTTCAATCCACAGTTACAAATAGTTTGTCGGTTCTATCGACACAGAATATTCTCACAGACAATTGGGACCCCATACTGTTAAATATATGTTCCACGGCATTACCAGAAAAATCTTTGCTTCTGTGGGAGCAATCGCTCTCATCACGAAGAAAATGCCCAACGTGGCAACAAATGAAAGATTTCTTAATTACCCAATATGAAATTGCGGAAAGGGTAGATAAAAAAACGATCAGAACTAAAAACGTTCAACACGACCTAAATCGAAGTTTCATTAGACCCCAAGCTAGTAAAAACAACAATTTAAACAGAAGCTTTTTTAAAAATCAATCGTACACATCCGATCAATATAAACAAACGTCATGCGAACTGTGTTAAGGAGAGCACAAGCTGAAAGCTTGCGAAAAGTTTAAAAAACTTAATATCAATTAAAGGAACAAATTTGTCAGATCAAAAAGACTCTGTAGAAAATGCTTGTACCACTCACACAATCTCAATAATTGCGATAGCAAATCCGATTGCGTATATTGCCACAAGATTCATCATTCAATGTTATACTCCAATAACATTCAAAATTCCGAAATTTGCCAAGAAACACCACGCTGCTCAAAGGCGTTAAAAACTCAAACGCTACACGGCGAGAATCAAAGTGCTACCCACAGCAGTTATCTCCATCGAACACCGAGGAGAACTTTTCAAATTGAGAGCACTAATAGACCAAGGATTACAACGATCATTCATAGCGTCTAGGGCGCAAAATAGGCTAAAACTACCAACAAAACAAGCCAATTATGAAATTACGGGAATGGGCGGAAGAGTAGTAAAAAATTCAAATAAGATCTGTCCCATTACCCTAATTTCCCCCCAAGCGGATACGCGCATTCAAGCAGAAGCTATAGTCTTACCGCAACTTACGAGCATGCTTCCAAGCAATCATATAAATAGCAAGCATTGGCAAAAGGTTACAGATTAAAGCTAGCAGTTCCTAACTGCAATACTCCCGCTCAAATTTGAAAAAACTTCAAACACCCTTCTAGCTCAAAATACTATATTCGGTTGGATACTAAGTGAACTAGTGGCAGAACCAGTTACTACCATGACAACTTAAGGGGAAGAAATATCCAATGAATACCTTAATTCACAATTAAGGAAATTCTGGGAGTTAGAAGAACTCCCCCCCATTTCAATTACATCGCCAGAAGATCAGTATTGTGAAGACTTTTACAAAGCCGCAATTACTAGATCAGGAAATGTTCAGTATGTCGTACGACTACCATTTAAACAACAATTTCCAGATACTTTCGCCATAGGTCACTCTCGCACCTCTGCAATACAGCAGTTTCTAAGTATGGAAAAAACCTACTTAGAAAAGGTGATCTCAAACAAGATTATGATACTGTCTTAGAAGAATACCTTCATTCAGATCACATTGAGGAAGTAAGCCCATGCGGCAAAATTATAAAAGGCAAATATCACTCATTCTACTTGCCACACCATGCAGTAGTAAAGCCTGACAAAAAAACAACAAAAGTTAGAGTTGTCTTTAATGCCTCCATATGCACTAGCTCGGGGAATTCCCTCAATGATATTCTATTCACGGAACCCACACTCCAACCAGATTTAATGCTCCTCATATTAAATTGGCGTATATACAAATACGTTTTCAATGAGGATGTCGAAAAACTGTATTGGCAAATAATTGTACATGAAGATGATCAAGATTTTCAGCGGATTATTTTCCGAAAATCTGCCAATAGTCCACTACATATGTGACTTTAAATTGAAAACAGTTACCTTTGGCGTAAACTGTGCACCATATCTAGCCATTCGAACACTCCACGAATTGGCAGACAACACGAAGTCAGAATTTCCTCTGGCAACTGAAGTGTTAAAAACTCAAAACTCTAGGCTGCCAATGGAATGCGATATCGGACCAGTTCTCATACACGACTGAGTCCATATCTGCATTATCAGCCATAACAAAAAGACAGATTTTTGTCCTCGGTGGCAAAACTTTTCGACCCCGTAGGATGGTTTTCGCCAATTATGATACAAGCGAAAATCCTGATTCAAGAATTATGGCCAGACGGAAAAGACTGGGACGAACAAGTGGAACCTCTTCGCTTCGAAAAGTGGTCCCAGTTTGCTAATAATCTAAAAGACATCTCGCAGATACAAATTCCACGGTGGGTAAACTATTCTCCCAAATATACAGTACTAGCGCGAATCTCAAGGTAGACAGACGTGTATGCTAATTGCATTCTGCCCTACATCGCTGTATACAAAAACCGGTTTTCGCTAACTAACAAGTGACAAACAATCGCAAGTGATAAACAAACGCCCAACCAAAAGGGAAACGAAAATAAAATAACAAAAACAATACACGTATAACAACACAAATAACCATTGGTTGACATACAATATGCTCGACCCACCTGACATTTGGAGGAGAAACCCTCCAAATTTAGGTGAATCCAAATTCCTAATCATAACCAGAACGGACAATGAATCCTTCAATAGACTATCTCCATTTATCATTAAAAAAATTATAGACTACATGTGATGGTGAAGTAGAAAGCTGCAAAAAGACACGTGCCGGCACATTGTTAGTAAAAACAAAAAATACGACTCAAGCAAACAAACTACTTAAACTTACCTCAATGCATAACAATATCTCAGTTAGTGTCTCATTACACAAAACACTTAAAGTAAGGAAAGAAGTAATTTACTGCAACGATTTACGCGGAATAAACGAAGCAGATATACTCGAAGAGCTAAAAACACAAAACATAAGTGAAGTCAAAAAAATACTGAAAAATGAGCTAATCGAAACAGGTCTAATTATAATTACCTTCGATTCCCAAAAACTCCCTGAACACACAAACATCGGGTATGAAAGGGTAAAAGTGCGCACTTTCATTCCTTTACCTACCAAATGCAACAATTGTCTACGCTTCGGTCACATCAGCAAGTTTTGTCAAGGCAAAAAGCTATGCAAAAACTGTTCGCAAGTCTGTCATTTAGATCTGGGATCAAACGAAGCTTGCAATGCTCAACCAACCTGTGTAAACTGCGTCGACAACTTCCTGGAAGACGCAAATTATGCATCAACAAGCAAAATTTGCCCTATTTTCATGAAATAACGGGAAATACAAGCTATTATAACGCTACAAAAAGTCGACAAAAAAACCGCGCACTCAATCTATATAAGCCGACATCCTATAAACGATTCAATGTATTCTAAAGTCACCAAAGCCCAACCTGTTTCCCTTCAAACCTGCCATACCCACACATCCCATACAGCACACACAAATCAACCGAACAGGCCAATAACAACATACGACGACATAGCGACAACCTCACATGGTGAAAACCCTACCATATGCACACTTCCAGCACCAGTACGCAAAAATACTTCATTTAACTCTACAAGCACCAAAATCAAAATACTTCCAAAATCCACATCCCATAGAGCTATATCAAAACTGAAAGCAGAGTTAAAAGCAAAAAGCAGCAAAATTAACAACAAAACTAACCATTCAAACCAAAAATCAGCTGAAACACTCGACATCGACTATAGCTCAGACTCGATGTCATTCGACCAAGACCTCTAAACAACTCCACTTAGTTTATCTAGTATACTAAAACGAGAGTTATACGATCATCCTCAATGAACCTCTAAATCCTTCAATGTAATTTGAACGGCTTCAAAAATAACTTACATGAATTACAAATCCTCATCAAAACAGAAAATCCAGACATCATAGCCTTACAAGAAACCCACCACAAAAACGAAGATATTAAAATCAGCAACTATGTAACAGTAAAAAGCCCACCATCACCAACAGCAACAGGAGGTGCAGCTATCTTGATCAGGAAAAATATTCAGCACAAGCCCCTCCCCGCACCACAAAACACACAAGCAGCCATAACAGAAATAAACCTAAACATAAAAATAGTAATAATATCAATATATATTCCACCATCCCAAGCCATTCCACTAGCTGAACTGGAGATGAGGTTAAATCAGCCCAATAGCCACAATATTCTTTTAGGAGATTTCAACGCGCACAGCCAGCTATGGGGATCTTCCAAAACCAATACAAGAGAGAAGGTTATAGAGACACTCACAACACAATCTAACTTGACAATCCTCAACAACGGTGCACCCACTCACCTATCCACCCACTCCACCTTTACTCACGTTGACATTTCACTAGCTTCTGCTAGCCTCACAAGTTTCCTGGCTTGGAAAACTCTACAAGACATGCACGGAAGCGATCACTATCCCATAATCATAACATATGGCAACAACACACAACCAGCAACTAAAAAACACATTTCACGTTTCATTGTAACTAAAGCAGATTGGCCAAGATATCATAACCTGATAAACTCTAAAATAAAAAACTATGACATATCTAATAACATAAATAGTGAAGCTTCGAAACTCAGAAAATTAATAATGGCAGCTGCAAATGAAGCTATTCCTCATACATACCCATAACACACCACAAAAAAGAAAGTGCAATGGTGGAACGACCACTTACCTGAACTAAGGTCAACCAAACAAAATCTCTGGTATATATTCAAACACAATATGACTAGCGAAAATAGAATAGCCTACAAAAAAGCGAATGCAATGTTTAAGAAGCTAGCCAAAGCCGCTAAAAGAAAATCATTCTTCGACTTTACCAGCTCAATAAACAATAGAACATCAATGAAAGAACTATGGCACAATGTTAATAAATTATACGGAAATTACACTACAAACACCATCAGGACTATAAAAGATAACTTTAATAATACTTTTACGGATCCTAAGGACATAGCTAATTCCTTTGCCAAAAAATGGTCGTCATATGCAAGTGACAGCAACTTCGACAGAGAATTTATTGAACTCAAATATACACACAATGCAACAGGATACATCACCAACGGACAAAACAAAGACGTACAAAAAATGGAAACAGATATTACCTTATCAGAATACTACACGGCACTAAACGCACTAAAAGGCAATACCCCAGGTCACGATAAAATAAACTACAAAATGATTAAAAACCTTCCACTCGTCGCGACACGAAGGCTTCTAAACCTCTATAATAAAATACTAAACACGAACATCATCCCACAGGAATGGAAATTGGCAACGATTATTCCACTCACAAAACCGGAAAAAGAAAAAAATTCTCTAGAGGGCTACCGACCAATCTCACTAATTTCATGTGTCAGTAAACTGATGGAAAAAATAATAGCAAACAGGCTCACCTGGGTAATGAATAAAAAGAAACTATTGTCACAAAATCAATTAGCATACAAAAATGGCAAAAGCACCAGGGATGCCCTCCTTTTTATAGACTACGTAACAAACAAAGCACTGTCAACTAGAAACCATATCTCAGTGATATTCATTGACTTCGAGAAAGCATTCGACAGAGTAGGCATACACACAATTAGAATGCAACTTCACGAATGGAAGATAAGTAAAAAGATAGTAGAATACATAACAGCCTTCTTAACGAAGAGAAAGTTTAGAGTACTGCTCAATGGAAATTTTTCCGAAACTTACACGCTGCAAAACGGGATACCACAAGGATCCCCACTGTCAGTTGTTTTATTTCAAATCGCTTTCGAAAAACTTAACAAAATTATACTTCAACATAAAGACTTCAAGCACTGCATTTATGCGGACGATCTATACATAACAGCGAAATACAAATCAGACCAAAATTTGCGCAACAATTTCAACGAACTAAACAGAGATATCAATGATTGGTGCCTAACAAGTGGAGCGAAAATTTCAACCACGAAGTGCAAAGCTTTGCACATTTGCAGAAAAACAACATGCAACCCCGTAACCATAACAGTCAACAATACAACACTCGGCTACGTCGACAAATTAAAAATTCTTGGGCTAACCTCCGACAAAAAGTTAAGCTGGTCAAACCACGTTGAGAACCTGAAAAAAGATCCAACAAGCAGGTTAAACCTAATAAAACGTCTGGCAAGCTTTCACAGCAACTGCCACATAAATACAATCATAAACATCTTTAAAGCCATTTTTTTGCCAAAGCTAGATTACGGCCTAGCTATATACGGACGTACTGCTAAAGCAAATCTAAACAAACTAAAAGGAACATACCATGCGGCAGCTCGCTATTGCATAAGAGCATTTACGTCCACGCCTATCACTAACATACTTACAGAAGCTGGTATACCCAGCTTAGAGCAACGAATTGAAGAAGTCACAGCGAAGCTATACTACAAAATAATCAACGTGATGGAACGACCTCACTTCTACAACTTCAAAAAAATACAAAAACAAACTAATAATAAGTCTCCAACTGCCATCCACAAAACCATAAACTTCGCGACAAACAAAGGAATTACACTACAACAAAAACTATTATACGCACCCAAAAACCCCCCGTGGAGTTTCAGTAAAGCAAGTATAATTAAAAATCTAACCTACAAAAAAAGAAAGACAATACAAGTGCAACAGTTTACATCCAGTTATTCCTCGAAATACAAAATGAATATAAAAACTGGAAATTTAACTACACCGACGGAGCAAAAACAAACACAGGAGTCAGTTATGCAATAATAGACAATAACCACCAAACGCTACGACTCTCAAGACTCGAGGAATATTGCTCCATATTCACAGCGGAATCGGAAGCCATATTATCCGCCATAAAAATATTTAAAACCAAAAAGGGCAAACACATTATCTGCACAGACTCGCTGTCCACCATTCAAGCAATATGCAACACCCTACACCGCAACAATACAATAGCAGAAATCCGCGATTTGCTTATCCAATTCCAAAACAAAATAAAAATAATGTGGGTTCCCGGACATATAGGAATCAAAGGCAACGAAGAAGCCGACAAAGCAGCGCGTTTCGCAATACGTGCACCAATTCAAGAACAACAAACCACAACAAAATCCGACATAAATCGCTTCTTTAAGCACCATTTACAGAACAAACGTTTAGAAGCATGGGAAAACTACACACACCATTACAAACAATTTAACATCATAGGAAAACCAACCTTATTCCCCAACAACTGCAAAAGGATATACGTACAGAAATTCACTCGCCTGAGACTCGGACACCCTCTGCTTACACACCAACTCTTAATGCAGAAAACTAGTGCGCTCCTATGCAAGCTGTGTAATCTGGAAACAATATCCATACAACATATAACCGAAGAATGCCACAAAATAAAACAAGTACAAGAACAGCTGAACTTACCCGTAATCCCAGAACTACTAAAAATATTTACAAAACAAAATGTATATAGTTTAGTGAATATCTTAAGACTTAGCAACATTCTGTACGAAGTTTTAAATATACGTAATTAAATCATACATCTAACATACTACCGGTCGATGGCGCTTTCTGTGCTAGCACCTTAGTATTAAGTTTATGTTTGTAATTTACTTACTAAATAAACTGACAATAATAATAATAAATCTCCCAAATATAAAGTGGAACTACACGGTTTCTGCGATGTCTCTGAAAAGGCATAATGTGCCAGGATCTATGTGCGCACACAAAGCGGCACCGTAACCACAAGCCACCTACTAGCGGCAAAAGCGAAAGTCGCACCTCCAAAAACGATAAGTCTACCACGACTTGAACTCTGTGGCGCTCTGCTACTAGCAAAGCTGGTTTCCATGGTGCAGACCCACTTGAATATGGCAAAATACAAATTATATCTATGGTCCCATTCCGAAATCGTTCTAGCCTGGTTAGAAAAACCACCACACTCGTGGAAAACATATATTTCTAATCGAACCTCTCAAATACTTGACCTAGTAGGAGCAGCCACATGGCGACACGTAGCCAGTGCCGACAATCCTGCTGATCTAGGTCTTGCCACCAGCACGCTCTGGTGGAATGGCCCCCGATGGTTAACCGAATCCACAGATTCTTGGCCATAATCGGCAACGCGCAACATAATCGCCCCAGAAAGTCGAAAAGTCTACACCTATCATACAATATTGGATGATAATGAAATCCTTGAACGATTTTCATTGTTCCTCCGAGCCCTTAGAGTAGTCGCATATATGCTCAAGTTCATAGAGCAACTTAAACTTAAAGTTAAAGGAGTAATTTATCCCTATTGCGATAAATTGACGCACCAGGACTTATATAAAGCAAAGGTCGCGCTTATCGCATCAACCCAAACGCGCTACTTCAGTCGCGACATATCATTACTCAGAGAGTCGAAGCCGATTGATAATAAAAGCTCACTCTTAGTTGTAAACCCATTTTTATACATGAAAGGTCTGCTTCGTGCAAATGGTCGGCTCGCTTATTCAACCCTGACTTACAACAAACGCCACCCCATCATAATACCTGAGAACCCTTCTTTTACCGCATTATTCCTGAATCACATCCATATATTAATGCTGCACGCCGAACAGCGCCTCATGCAACATATGGTACGCCAAGAGTATTATATTCCCCGTCTTAAGCCTTAGATCAAGATATGCATTTTCATGTGTAAGATCTGCACTACGTAAAAACAAAAAATGCGAACGCATATTATGGGAGCACTTCCACCTGAACGCTGCAATTTCGCTCTGCCTTTCAAGACCACAGGTGTCGATTTTGCTGGGCCTTTTCAAATAAAGGCGTCCATGCTAAGATCTCCCACTCTCATGAAAGGCTATGTGGCTGTTTTTGTATGTTTCACGACAAAGGCAGTACACCTTGAGCTATGTACTAATATGACAATGGAGGCTTTTCTCGCGGCATTTGCTCGCTTCGTCGCTCGACGTGGCTTCCCATCCAAAATCATGAGCGATAATGGCAAAATATTTATAGGACCTCAATGAGCCACAGAAAAACAGTTTGCGGATTTCTTAAAACAAATGTCCCGTGATGTCGTACAAAAGTACGCCCCCCAAGGTATTAATTGGCAATTGATACCTCCAAGCACTCCTCATATGGGTGATTTATGGGAATCAGCTGTAAAGAGCTTTAAAACTCATTTTAAGAAGCTAGCCGGCAGCTACAAATTTTGTTATGAAGAATTCACGACATTATTAGCGAAAATCGAAGCCGTTCTCAACTCACGGCCACTCACGGAACTCTCGCAAGATCCCTCCGACTTCACAGCCCTAACTCCACGGCATTTTCTAAAAGGAGCACCCATTCTGGCCACATCTGAGCTAGACGTGGAGTCGCTATCCTTATTAAATAGATGGGAAAGAATTAAAATTCTCCATCATAATTTCAGTAGCCGATGGAAAGAAGACTATATAAAGGATCTCCACAAGAGGTACCGAGGGAAAAGTACAGAAAATGCGCAAAAAGTTGGAGATTGTGTTCTGATTCATGACGATTGCCTGCCACCCACCGAATGGCGGTTGGGCCGCACAGAGAAGCCTTGCCCAGGCTCCGACGGTCATATTCGCGAAGTCGATCTCCGTACGCAATCAAGAAAGCTAACAAGATCGCTCGTCAAACTATGCTTCTTACCGACCGCCGATAACCGCGAAACGAAAACCGATAAACCGCTCAAATAAACCGAATATAAAAAAAAATATCTATATATATGTATATATATTTAAAAATAACACCCGAAACAACATAAGTAGTCGATTAACCTAACGACCCACTCATGCCGCATAACGTTGCAGCAATGTTCATATGCCCCATATGCAACACAATTCTAATTTAAATAACACTCTTCCATACAGATCAATTTGGATGCATGCCAGCCCCATGCCAGCCCCGACACCAACCACTCGTTCGGCTGTCAATGTGCTACGCCAAGCGGCTGCCCCAATTGCAGCGCCCCGAACCACCACACCAACGGCATCTCGGAGTAAAACGGTAGCATTGCCGTCAACACCCACGCTAGTAGCAGACCCACAGCGCCATAGATGCCCTATATGCCGTCGACTCCACCGGTTGCCACAATGCGCCATCTTTAAGGGATGCCACCTCAGCAACGCCAGCTGGTCGTCCAGGCGCACGGCCATTGTGTTAATTGTCTGACGCCTACTCACCACACTCGGGCAACCTGTGCCAGATTTGCAAGCGGCCGCATCACACCATGTTGCACCGAACTACTCGGTACGACATGAGTCAACATCCTGCCGGCCGCAACCGCGGCGCAGTACGACGACCGCCATTAAGCTGGGATACACGGTCCTGTCGAACAATAGGGCGTGTCCGGCGGCCACATAAAGGGGCGTCAGTACGACACCAGTAACAAAGACTGCGTCCGCTCCGCACTTCAGGCCTCAGCGGCGTCGTAGCCACGCTCCAGCAACATCAAAGAATTCTAGGCTGAAATATTCGCATAGGGGGGCCGGGATGGCTAAATGAGCCTTGGTTGCTTGCCCCATACCACACCTACACTCATCACTAACACGCCACGCTCACCACACTCACCTCGACATCACCACAATCCATATAAACATCACCCACACGCGACACCCACACGCGCAAACACATACCACACCACTTCCTATAAAAAGGGTCAGTATATCCACACGCCAGTTCTGATTCGTCCACCTTTGAATCTACGTCACTTTTTCCGCCACCGCTACGCATCGCTCCATCTCCATCCATCCATCAGTAATAAATATATATTGAACTTAATTTATAAAGTGAATTCATGTTGTTAAATACTCAAATCAACTGTTGAAACCGGATGTTTTTTATTTTAATATAAACAAAGTCTAGCAAGTGGTAAGTGAAGCGGGTAGTGATTAAACACTGTACATAATACATAGTTATTCGTACTATACTTCTTAAGTTTGCCATTTTTTGTAATTTATCCTAAAACTTAACGAATGTAAGAATGTTAGGTCAAAAGCACAAAATTGAAATGTAGTTCGTCAACGACCATCAAAGTGTTTACAACACGGTAGAGGAGAAGTAAGGTCACTATCAGCTGATGTTGTGTAAACAAAGGCACAGCAGTGTTTTTTTTACGCTCTTTATTTTTCTTGGATTAATCCCAATTTTCGCAGTGACAGCACATAGTTTTTCTCTTGGTACTTACCGGAAGTCCGGAGGATTCAAGTGGATAATAAGCCTAGAAAAATAGTTAAGTACAATTTGTTTTAAATAAAAATTCATTTGTACATACCTGTGCTTTTTCGTGGCAAACTTGCAATTTTTTTAGTTTTAAGTTTCCTTTCCATTCCCCCTACTAACAGCAAATCACAGCAAAACGTGCACATATTTTTTATGCCATTTTGTTTTGATTAGTCAGCTGTTCTCCGTTATCGCTTTCTCCCTTTTCGTTTTGCTTTTGGGTTAGGCGTTGCCAACCATTGAAAATATAAGTAAGGTTTTAGCGGTAGGGATTGAACATACTGATTGGCAGGTGTAGCCAGACTACTATGGTTAAGTAAGCAATCCAGATATCTCACATTTTTAAAGAGATGAATACCTCAAAGCGGCTCCGTGAAGCATCGGGTGACCTACCCCCCCACGAAAAAACCGAAAAAAGCTACTGAGAAGGTGCACCAAGTAAACAGTGAGCCAATGAAAGTAATACAAGAAAGTATACGGGTCAACATAGCGCAGGTGAAAAATGGGTGGATGTTGTGAAAAAGAAGAAACCGATTCAGAAGAAAATTAGAACGAAACCGGAAGCCATCATAATCACCAAAAAGGAGGGTGCGTGTTATGCTGATATTCTCCGGAAGATAAAAAGCGACAGTGGTCTTGAAGAGCTGGGATCAAACGTGACCTACATACGGAAGACGATGAAAGGAGACCTACTCATCGAGTTGAAAAATCAGGCAGACAAGAGAGCCGAATCATTTCAAACCGTGTTAGAGGGAGCGGTGGGTGAAATGGCGCTGATACAGTCAAAAACTCATAACGTTACAATAGTGTGTAAGGACTTAGACGAATTTACAACACCAGAAGAAATCTGCGAGGCACTAAAAAAAGAGTGTAGGTTCCAAAACCTGGAGAAATCAAGCGTCAAAAATATGAGGAAAACCCGAAGTGGCACACAAATAGCTCTTATTTGTCTGCGCGTTCAAGATGCTAAACTTGCACTAAAATTGGGCAAAGTGAAGATAGGGTGGTCTATCTGTCGTCTTAGAGAATACTCACCCATTACCCGATGTTTTAGGTGCTTCCAACTGGGTCATATAGCACACAAATATGTCAGTCAGACTGATCGGTCACCCCTCTGACACGCTGCGGAGCTGCAGGGCGCGTAGAAAAAGTATGCACAAATGCCCCGAGCTGTATGCTTTGCAAAGGAGAGCACTCCGTCTTAAGTAAGACATGTCCGAAGTACGTATAAATGATGAAAACAATGAAAAAATGAGGTTGTTACAGCTAAACCTTAATCACTGCGCTGCAGCACAAGATCAGCTAAAACAAACAGTTCAAGAAGAGAATATAGATGTCGCCTTACTAAGTGTACCATATAGACTGCGTTCGGAGAGCACTTGGTGTAAAGATAGAAGTGGCAAGGCAGCAATATGGGCCTGCAAAGGACAAGCTTTCTCATCCCGCTCCAAAGAAGTCCATAACGGCTTTACATGGGCCAAGAAACAAGGTATATATTTTGTAAGCTGCTATGCTCGTCCTAGCGCAACAATTAGAGAATTTGAAGATTTTCTCCTGGGGCTGTCTCTACAGACCAGAAACAAATCGCCAATAATAATAGCGGGTGATTTTAACGCGTGGTCTACCGCTTGGGGTAGCAAAATTACAAATCACCGATCACGATTCTAAACAATGGCACAAAAAATACGTTTCAAAAGGGTAATAAAGGTTCTATAATAGACCTAATGTTTGCTAACGACACGATTAGCAGACATATTAAGTGGAAGGTATCAGATATTTACACTAATAGCGACCATATGGCTATAACCGCTGAAGTTTCGTTCTCCCAAGAAAGGGAACTGTCTCGCAGAAGTCCCTCTCGAAAACGTAGTTGGCGTGAAAAGGAATTTGATACCGACGTCTTTGAGAGCGTCTGGAGTGCAGCAAAGACACCGGGCCAAGATGCCACCCACTTAGTATCCGCTGTGCAGAAGGAACTGGCTGCAGCATGCGACGCAACTATGCGCAGGACGAGATACAATAGCAATCGAAAGCCGGTTGAGGAAGCTCTGTCACTCAGCTAGACGTCGCGCATAGCGAAACCAGGGAGGGGAAAACGAAATCCGCCTCAGAGAAGCATTTAAACGCCAAAAAAAAACTCCTGAAGTCAGCCATTATCCGTAGCAAGGGATCCTGTTCCGAAAAGCATAAAAAATTTGTATGTCGAAATTCAAAAATAAGTCGCAGCAACGTAAGAACGCATCATTTATGAAAAATTTTGTTGAAGCGTTATTCCCTACACATGCATCCATTTCCTACATTAAAAGAAACGAAGCTACGGAGCCACCCCTATTAGTCACAGAAGACGAACTATTGGCTATTGCGAAAAAAATCAAAAACTCTAAAGCGCCTGGAATAGATGGTATACCAAATAGAGCCCTTAAAGAAGCCATAACTCTTAGACCCAGTTTATTTATTAACATGTACAATGGGTGTATATTAGAAGAGGTGTTCCCCGATCCGTGGAAGATTCAGCGCCTGGTTCTACTCCCAAAGCCATAAAGCCACCAGAAGAACTCTCATCATATCGACCTCTTTGCATGCTCGGCACGAACTAGCAATCCAAAAAGCCGGCGGATTATCACAGAGACAATACGGCTTCATAAAAAAGGAATCCAATATTGACGCACTACGAGAAGTCGTCGATATTGCGGAATGTGCAGTAAGTGGCAAAAGATGGAAAGGTGGCACAAACAAGTATTGTGCTCTGATTACCCTGGATGTCAAAAATGCGTTCAACTCAGCAAAATGGGCAGACATAATTAAAGCCCTGAATGAAATACGGGCCCCTGAGTACCTCATAAACTTAATAACAAGCTATTTTAAAAACAGAAAGCTGTTTTTTGAGACGGAGAAAGGCACTAAGAGCTACTCTATCTCAAGTAGAGTACCACAGAGCTCAGTGTTGGGCCCACTATTATGGGACCTTATGTATGACGGGGGAAGACAGCAACCAACAGACGTGAAACTAGTAGCTTATGCGGACGACCTCTTGGTGGTAGCAGTCGCCAAACAACTAGCCGACCTGAGAAATAAATGTAATGAGTGCTTGAATAGTCTACGCCAATGGTTCTCTTCTATGAGTCTGAAACTGGCGGAGGAAAAAACAGAAGTTTTACTGATAAGCACTAGGAAGCTAGAAGAACGAATAGAGCTCACCATAGGGGAATGCAGGATTACCTCGCAGCCGCAATTGAAGTGTCTGGAGGTAATATTAGATTCCAAATTAAAATTTAAAGAACACCTGGAGTATACTTCCGCCAAGGCAAACAAAATTTATAATGCCCTATCGAGAATGATGACCAATAGAAGCTGTGTGCGTTCCAGCCGGCGATTCTTAATAGCGAAAGCAATGAGTTCCGAAATACTGTATGCGGCACCAGTATGGATACAGGCAATGGATATAAAAGCGTATGCAAAACAAATAATTGCAGTGCATAGGCTTTCTGCAATTCGGGTAATTAGTGCTTTTCGGACTATATCAACCGACGCTGCTGAAGTATTAGCCAGCATGCCACCCATTGACATCCAGCGAGATGAACTCGAGCATTTATGTCAGCTATAAACGCCTAAAACAGTATCGGCAAGGACAGAGGAGAGAAACAAGAGCACTAAAATGTGGCAGGAGCGGTGGAATTCCTGATCCAAAGGGCGCTGGACTCATCGACTTATACCGTACATCCACTTGTGGATAGACACAGACGACATGGGGACTTAGATTTCTATCTGACCCAAATACTTAGTTCACATGGATGCTTTAGAAGCTACCTTTTCAGATTCCACAATGACATTAGTCCGAACTGTCCGACGTGTACAGAGTATGTAGAAGACTCTGAACATGTATTATTTCATTGCCCTCGATTTTCGAATACAAGGGAACAGCTAAAAACCACACTCGGTGGTAGTTTTACGGTCGATAACTTGACGACACTCATGTGTCAGTCGACTGATAAATGGAAAGCTATCAGCGAAACGTCAGCGTTCATAATGACCAAACTGAGATCTTTTCAACAGACTAGGCGTCCGTCAGTCCGCGCAATAGATGATACTTAAATGTCTTGTCCCTCCCACGAAGTAATACCTAGCCGGTGGTTCCGTGGGAGAGTCCTGAGTTGGGAGTAGGTTAGGTTTAGCGGATTAAAGTTCCGCACTCCGGCTTTCGATGCTTCCCTCTACGATAAAAAAAAAGCTGAGTGGTGCCACTGTAGAAACGTCAAGGGGAGTCCGGGGTTGGGATTGGAATCCAAGAAGGCCGACTTTTAACCGAAAAATGGTTGCATTGTGTTATTTTCTTAAAATCTATGGAAAAGTAGTCCCAAAAATATGTGTTAAATATATAACTTTAATATATTTTCAAAAGAAAATCGTTTTATTTTATCATATATTCTTAAAGATGAGAACAATATTAGCAAATACATGAAAAATTAAGTTTTTTATTTATGCCTCTTTTTAACTTACAACAAATTAATAAATGTTCACCACAGAAAAATGTTGCGAACAAATGAGCAACCATGCCGAATAGTGGGGTCCAGATTATGCTCATTCACAGCCATATTTATATTTTTGCCGTCGCATTGCTAGGTAAAGTGCTGAACACATAGAGCCCGACATACTGCAAACTACATCTGTCAAATATTAAAATACACACGTTCTTATGAGCACTGTTATTTTGACAGCTGCACGACTACATGACTGCAGGCCGACAGTTGTCGCTCTCACAAACTTCAATTTAATCCTATATTTGCCAACGACAGTAGAGTTGACAGTAGAATGGAAGATAGAGAGATGCGGTAGAGTGATGATGCCACTAATATGTAAAATGTAAAATTATTCACAGCTCTAACAAACTTGAAGTTATTTTACAAATAAAAGCATAAAATAGCTCTATTATAGCTCTATTATATTATTTGTAATAACAATTGATAATTTAAAGCAAAAATATTAACCTATTTACTTATTTTTTGCATAAAAAATTTCACTTTGAACAAAATATTAAAATTTCATTGAAGTGAAAGGAATTAGTATGGCCACAACGAAATTATGTACATATAAAATGGACAACTGCGTTGTTTTGTGTACATGCCGGCCATTGTGTTGTTGCTACTTCTCACAAATGTACGACGTTTTCAGTTCACTGTCGTCCTGCTGCTGCCTGTCGCGCTCTACGTGTTCAGCACTTAAGCTAAAATTAAACTTTATTTCAAAAGATTTGCAGACCAAAGCTTTACCAGATGAGCGAATTAGTGGAATGGATCCATCGTGTTATGCGCAAAGATGAAAAATGGTAGCGATACCGACGTTATGACATGCGTTGGGATCCAACTTTCCTGTTGAAAGCCAAGTTCACTGAGCTTCGATGTCGCTTGGATGTACAATTGACATCCATAGAAGAGCAAATACCATACCGTGCTGCGCAATATTATGATGCCGAATTGGGAGAGTGAGAGGAACCAGCTCCACCAAAATGGATAGAACATCTGGAAGAGCTATGTATGTTTGCATAAAACTACTATAATGGCAACAACAAATGAAAGTTGGTGGCGTTGGTGGCCAAGCAGCGATTTAAAAAGGAACATTTGCATCTACGCGAACTACAATTCGTCTTTAAATCTAGTGAATTATGTTCGATTATGAACGATGTGGAAATTGACAATTAAGCTTTAAAAAACAAGTAAATGTAATTTGGTTAATAATGAACCGCTATTAAAAATTAAGGAATTTGAGCTGAGTTACTTTCAAATGGAATATATTTCGAACAATCGGTGTATTTGTATAAACATCGTCACGTAGGTGTTAGTACTTTTTTAAATATGAAAATATATAACTTATCGCAGTTATTTGTTAATTACTTTTGTTTTCATTATTGCATTTGGTTTTACTTTGTGAACAGCAAAACTAGCGGACTCTTTTTCTACCGCTTTTATAATTATATTTGAATATTTTCAAATATTATGCCAGTATTGCTATTGAGCATGGCAAAATAGTGTTGCGTAAGCTAATTTAAACTCCTTTCTACTACTATATCTTTTTCTTAATTGGCGTAGACACCGCTTACGCGATTATAGCCGAGTTAACAACAGCTCGCCAGTCGTTTCTTCTTTTCGCTACGTGGCGCCAATTGGATATTCCAAGCGAAGCCAGGTCCTTCTCCACTTGGTCCTTCCAACGGAGTTGAGATCTTCCTCTTCCTCTGCTTCCCCCGGCGGGTACTGCGTCGAATACTTTCAGAGCTGGAGTGTTTCCATCCATCCGGACAACATGACCTAGCCAGCGTAGCCGCTGTCTTTTAATTCGCTGAACTATGTCAATGTCGTCGTATATCCCGTACAGCTCATCGTTCCATCGAATGCGATGATCGCCGTGGCCAATGCGCAAAGGACCATAAATCTTTCGCAGAATTTTTCTCTCGAAAGCTCGTAACGTCGACTCATCGGTTGCTGTCATCGCCCAAGCCTCTGCACCATATAGCAGGACGGGAATTATGAGCGATTTATAGAGTTTAGCTTTTGTTCGTCGAGAGAGGACTTTACTCTTCAATTACCGACTCAGTCCGAAGTAGTACCTGTTGGCAAGAGTTATCCTGCGTTGGATTTCTAGGCTGACATTGTTGGTGGTGCTTACGCTGGTTCCAAGATAGACGAAATTATCTACAACTTCAAAGTTATGACTGTCAACAGTGACGTGAGTGCCAAGTCGCGAGTGCGACGACTGTTTGTTTGATGACAGGAGATATTTCGTTTTGCCCTCGTTCACTGCCAGACCCATTTTCTGTGCTTCCTTGTCCAGCCTACAGAAAGCAAAACTAACGCCGCGGGTGTTGAGGCCGATGATATCAATATCATCGGCATATGTCAGCAGCTGTACACTCTTATAGAAGATGGTACCTTCTCTATTTAGTTCTGCAGCTCGAACTATTCTCTCCAGAAGCAGGTTGAAGAAGTCGCACGATAGGGAGTCGCCTTGTCTGAAACCTCGTTTGGTATCGAACGGCTCGGAGAGGTCCTTCCCGATCCTGACGGAGCTTTTGGTGTTACTCAACGTCAGTTTACACAGCCGTATTAGTTTTGCGGGGATACCAAATTCGGACATCGCGGCATAAAGGCAGCTCCTTTTCGTGCTGTCGAAAGCAGCTTTGAAATCGACGAAGAGGTGGTGTGTGTCGATTCTCCTTTCACGGGTCTTTTCCAAGATTTGGCGCATGGTGAATATCTGGTCGGTTGTTGATTTTCCAGGTCTGAAGCCACACTGATTAGGTCCAATAAGTTTGTTGACGGTGGGTTTTAATCTTTCACACAATACGCTCGATAGAACCTTATAAGCGATGTTGAGGAGGCTAATCCCACGGTAGTTGGCGCAGTTTGTGGGGTCTCCCTTTTTATGGATTGGGCATAGCACACTTAAATTCCAATCGTTGGGGATGCTTTCATCTGACCATATTTTACAAAGAAGCTGATGCATGCTCCTTATCAGTGCTTCGCCGCCGTGTTTGAATAGCTCGGCCGGCAATCCATCGGCGGTCTTTGTTGTTCTTCAGGCGGGTAATTGCTATTCGAACTTCTTCATGGTCGGGCAATGGAGCGTCTGCTCCATCGTCATCGATTGGGGAATCGGGTTTGCCTTCTCCTGGCGTTGTGCGTTCACTGCCATTCAGCAGGCTGGAGAAAAGTTCCCTCCATAATTTAAATATGCTCTGGGCATCGGTGACTAGATCACCTTTGGGGGTTCTACAAGAGTATCCTCCGGTTTTGAAACCTTCTGTAAGTCGCCGCATTTTTTCGTAGAATTTTCGAGCATTACCCCTGTCGGCCAGCTTCCCTTTTCAACTCTCGGTATCTATCCCATCGCGCACGTGTTGTGGTCGATCGTAACGTTGCGAGGTAGGCAGCCTGTTTTCTCTCCGCTGCGACACGGCACTCCTCGTCGTACCAGCTGTTCTTTTTCACTTTCCGAAAACCAATGGTTTTGGTTGCAGCTGTGCGTAAGGAATTTGAAATGCCGTCCCACAGTTCCCTTATACCGAGTTGTTGACGAGTGCTCTCAGAAAGCAGGAGTGCAAGCCGAGTAAAAAATCCTTCTCTTCCGTCGGGGCGTGGGCGCAAATCAGCGATATGTTGAAGAACCTCGCTTTGATACGCATTGTGGCTACACGTTCATTCACCGGAGTGAATGATAGTACTCGGCGACGGAGTCTCTCTCCCACCACGAATCCAACACCAAACTTGCGCTCCTTTATATGGCCACTGTAGTAAACCTACTCGTCTATGTCCTTGTTCCGTCCATCGCATTTTTTGCACGGCGGTGATGTCAGCCTTTATTTTCGCGAGGACATCAACCAGCTGGGCAGCGGCACCTTCCCAATTAAGGGTCCGGACATTCCAGGTGCATGCCCTTCCAGGGGATAATTGGTCAAAGACCGGAAGTAGTGAGCTGCTTGAGCCTTGTGTAAAAGAATCGTTTCTAGCCACTCCCAACTGAATGGCGATCAGAGAACTTTCCTCACTTGCGTGAACTTCTACACATGACTCCATCCTACTACTGTATAGATATTGCAATTCAAAAAATAATTCCTCTAAGAATCATTTTTATTTAAAAACTTAGCTTAGAACAAAAAAATAATATGGTAAATCTGTTAGGATGGTCAAACACTCCATTTGGGAACGAGTAGGATTCCTGATCGCCGGCGTATAGCTAAATTCTGATATATAAAACGTGTATGTAGTTTGTGATTACAAAAATTTATACTTAAAATATAGGAAACATGGCTATTATAATTATCTCTTGATTTATCTTACATATAATATATCATGAAGGTATAATTAATTTTTTTGATAACAGCTATAAACTTTACTCTATAACAAAAATTGAAAATAGTATTTATAAATGAAGAAATAAAGTACTATAAATTTATAATTTAATATTATAGCATTCTCGCTTTCTGCAACCTGTTTTGACCTCTCTCTACCCTTATTCGCCAGAGGTGGCCATTATGTTTTTATTGTGAACGTACACTTGAGGGGTAGGTTAAGGACTGTGAATGGCAGTTTTACTATGGTGAATGGGACTTTCCCTACTCCTCTATACCATGGTTTACAACGTCTCGCTGAGTACCGCATCACCAGCAAATATACATATGTACAAACAAAAATATATACACAAGTGCATATACATACATACAAATATATATGTATACATATATAGTTTATGAACACTAACGGGAATCCCGTTACGGGATAGAATCTGCCTAGCTCTTACCCTAGACTGGGTACTGGTGTTCATAAGTATGAAAGTATGAACATGAAACTTTTATTTTTTTAAGATAAAATTATATGTATATAGAAAATTATATACAAGTACATTAATACATAATTAAGCACATGTAAACAATTAGTTAAATAAAAACAATATAGAGTCTACTAAACGCCAAGAGCAATGATAAGCAACAAAATTGTAATATGAAACGGGCTCATAAAAATGTGAAAATCATGGCCTATCCAATAAAACACATACACAAAACTAATATAAACAAGTAAGGAAGGGCTAAGTTCGGGTGCAACCGAACATTTTATACTCTTGCAACTTTCAAGAATCAAAGCCAGGGAAATACTTTAAGGTGTAAAACCAATCATATAGAGTAAAGTCAGTTGGATATTCGAAAATCCTGATAAATATTCGGGACCTAGGGGCTTGAACAGTTTTTATAAAAATAAGTCTAAATTGGTTGGTCGGGTCCAGAGATTTCACCAAAAAGTTGGTGGTTCCAAGCCCATTATCCAATTTTCACACCAGCAGCTCTCTCATACTTTACCATACCAAGTTTCATCGAGATATCTTAATTTTTACTAAAGGTACAGTTTGCACGGACGGACGGACAGACAGACAATCAACCGGATTTCAGCTTTTTTCGTCATACTGATCATTTATATTTATGTACATTAGGGTGTTTTTTTTAACTATTAATTTTTTTTAGTTCCGTCCGAAATTTCCTTGGAAATACCCTAAAAAAAAATTCTTGAAAATTTTAGCCCTTAATTTTAATATTAAGTACTGGACCAAGGCCTGTAAAAACTTTCCATAGAAAATACACTACAATCGTGAGCTTTTATCTTTAAATTCCAACAGATCAGAAGTATTTTATGGCATCGCTTTGGCTTTAGACGCATATTTCGCACAATTGTTCACTCTACAAAAGTGCCCAGTGCAACAAAGTCGTAACTCACACCGGAAGAATTTCGCATTTTTTTGTGTATATCTCGTAAATGACAGAAGCTATAAAAAAATTGTACATGACAAAGTAGGAAATTTAATTTGCTATAAAAAAGGTCCGAGGTCAAAATCGCTGTCATTAGTACTTCTCGAGATATTTATTCGGCAATTTTCATAGATTTTTTAATACATACCATCTATGTGTGTATGTTTAGAGTAAATTTTCGTAAATATGTATTATATTTTTATTGCATTGATATTTTATAACTGTTAAGATTCACTGTGTCACTTATCTATAACGTACTTATACACATACATATGTACACACACTTGATACTCTGTTATCACTTGCTGCTTGTGTGAATTTGTACATTTGTATGAACATTTTTATAATCTTGCAAGCAGCTGCTACAGACTACTTGTAATTTTGTTCACCTAACTGTAGGTATCACCTAAAACTAAGCGAGATATACATATGTATATAAATAGTTAAGAGATTAGAATTAAGAAATGTATTAAAAAACAAGTAAGAAAGGGCTAAGTTCGGGTGTCACCGAACATTTTATACTCTCGCATGATAAAGTGATAATCGAGATACCGTTATTAGCAACTTTATTGCGAGAATACAAAAATGATGCCCTCTGAATTACATGAAAATATCTGAGAGATTTACCGATATTTTCGGTGAAAAATTAGGTTAGGTTGGGTTAGGCACTGAATTCTTCATGTTCGATTGGCTCCTAATGTACTATTTATTATACAGAGATGGCATCAAATGGAATTCAAAATAGCGTTATATTGGAAGAAGGCGTGGTTGTGAACCGATTTCATGCATATTTCGTACATGTTATCAGGGTGTTAAGAAAATGTTATGTACCGAATTTCATTGAAATCGGTAGAGTAGTTCCTGAGATATGGTTTTTGGTCCATAAGTGGGCGACGTCACGCCCATTTTCAATTAAAAAAAAGCTTGTGTGCAGCTTCCTTCTGCCATTTCTTCCGTAAAATTTAATGTTTCTGACGTTTTCGAGATATGTACAAAAAACTTAGTAGGGGGCGGGGCCACGCCCACTTTTCCAAAAAAAATTACGTAGTTATGACACTTTATAGGTTGTCAGTTTCCGCCATTTTGTGGGCGTGGCAGTAGGCCGATTTTGCCCATCTTCGAACTTAACCTTCTTATGAAGCCAAGAAATACGTGTACCAAGTTTCATCATGATATCTCAATTTTTACTCAAGTTACAGCTTGCACGGACGGACAGACGGACGGACGGACGGACAGACATCCGGACTTCAACTCTACTCGTCACCCTGATCACTTTGGTATATATAACCCTATATCTGACTCTTTTAGTTTTAGGACTTACAAACAAGCGTAATGTGAACAAAACTATAATACTCTCCTTAGCAACTTTGTTGCGAGAGTATAAAAAAGTTTAATAAAGAAGATTAGAGTCAAACATGAACTCTCAGAGTGCAGAAAGAATTTAAAGACTTTTTCTGTACATTTTGGTTATTCGATTCTTTTTTGAAGTGGATTCGTTTGGTCAATCGAGACTAAAGAAAGAGCTCAAGTGCAAGAATTATAAGCATCTAAAAAGAAAAAGGACATTACTAGCCAAATAAACATAAATAAGCAAAAAAGCGTTCTTGTGGCTTTAACAACAAGTACAGTGTTAGCACCGAATAAAAACAAGTTAGCTTATATCTTTCGGTTTATAAAAAGAACAAGAGAACAAAAATGTCCCGAATACTTAGTAAAGATATAAATGAAAAAAGCTGAAGAGATAGAAATAAGATATCAGCAAAAATTACAATTTAGAAAGGAAATTAGGAGTTAGAATTCAAAAAAGAAATTACTAATAAAAGTAGCATTGCAAGTTTAAATCAAATTTTGTATAGTAAAGGAAACCTGCGTGTAGAAGATAGGTAGATAGTGCAAATCTTTAATTTAATCAAAATCACCCAATAATTTTAAATAAGTCACATTTGTCATCAATAATAATTGCAAATGTGCATAAAATAACATTACATGGAGGAAACAAGTAAATGGAATAAAAAATTCCATAAAAAAGACAATTCGAATTTGTAGTCGATGCATACGTTACCGCAAAGAAATAGCAAAACAAATTATAAGAAATCTTCCACAATTCTGAGTATCTATGTATGTCAATTCCAATTACACACGTTTTTATAGACTATGCAGAACCGGTTCTTATGAAATGTTCAAAAGGAAGAGGACAAAAAACATTTAAAGGATACATACAAGGAGCTGTATTTGTTTGTATGGCAACTGTTCAAATATCATTGAACATGCTTACTTATCAGCAAAGCCAAAATTCTACTAAATATAATTATCTATTTACATATTAATATACATACATACATATACATAATGCATTTACATGCAATGCACATCTATTAATAATAAAAATGCGTGGGTAAAGATAAGTCGTAAACACACATGTATTAAATTGGACACTTGAAAACATCCCCATGTAGCATAAAACTTATCAAGCAGCATAAACAATATGCTGCAATACATACACACATACACACATACACATATATTTAGATATTTAAGATAGTTTTAAAAATTGTATATAAGCAATAAAAACATCAAAATAAAATTAGACTGAATAAATTTTTCCTCGATATAAGACTTTTCATTTCCCCCCACCAGTCGTAAGGAATAACAAATTCTTTTTTGAAGTCAATGTTTGATGATAGATACAAATTAATATTTGGTCCTTTGAGCCGGATCTAGTGCTCGGTCAAAATTAAAAAGTCTTGTATTTACAAAACAGGCAATATACAAAAAAGCCCTGTTCAAAATACAGGCTAATTAAATCAAAATAATAGTAACACGGGTGTATATTCCCGCATATTAACAACATAAAAATGATGATTATAAGACAGGTGTATATTCCCGCATTATAAGCCGATCACATAATATACTACTGTGCCAAAAAAAAGGTGACATTGTATTTATTTTGAAAATTCTTAATTTATTCTTCGAGAGCAGTATGGAAAGGTGCATTATTGTGGTGTAAAAACCAAGAATTGTCTTTCCACAATTCCGGCCTTTTAGGCGGATAGCGTTACGCAAACGACGCATAGCGTTCAAATAATATTCCTTATGCACAACACCACGGTAATCGAAGAAAACAGCCAACATGACCTTGAGTTTTGAGCGACTTTGGCGCGATTTTTTTGGTCTCGGATCTCTTTTGGCACGATATTCGCTCGATTGATCAGTTGTTTCGAAGTCGTAAGCATAGATCCAAGTCTCATCGCCAGTTATAATGCGTTTCATGACACCCTGGTAGTCGGAAAGCTTCGTTTCACACACTTCAACGGGACGCCTTTTTTCCAAAAAATTCAATGTTTTCGGTACCAGTCGAGATTTGACGCGCTTGAGGCCCAAAACATCCTTCAAAATGGTATTGACTGAGCCTTTCGATATGTCAACTTCATCAGCAAGGTCTCTAATTGTTAATCGGCGGGTTTTCAACACCAAATCTTTGATTTATTGAACGTGAGCTTCGTCGGTTGAGGTTGATGGTCGCCCTGGACGCTCTTCGTCTTCGACACCTTCACGGCCGGCTTGGAACTCACTAAACCACTTGTAAACATTTTTTTTAGACATAGCCTCATCTCCAATGGCTTTCTGCACCATTCACAACGTATTCGCAGCAGAAAATTGATTCCGTAAACAAAATTTAATGCAAATTCTTTGCTCAACAAATTTCGACATAGCAAAAAACGAAAAACTCACTTTTAGCAGCTCACAAGACGACACGTATCTCAAACACTAATGAATATTTTGACATGACATTTAACATAAATGTGACTGACAGTACTACCAACCTAAAAAAATAGTAATTCTCCAAATCGTTCGACGCGCGAATTACGATATGATATGTAATTTATCGGAAATTATATATCTTTCGTTTGAATAATAAAACTCCAGCGAATTTACCGTACTGTGCGGCTTGCCGTCCAGTTTATTAATAATTATTTTATTCTTCATAAAAATCTTATTTGCTAAATTTACCTGAAGCCGTTGTGCTGACTTGACATATTCTTTATAAAAATCTTATTTGCTAAATTTACCTGGAGCCGTTGTGCTGATTTGACATTCCTCAGCATCAACGACCCGGCATATCTTAAATAAACATAACAGTGGCATTTGATTTCATTTTTAAAGGAATTTAATGCTTGCTTATTAATATTTCCTTATTTATGTATTTTGCAATTTATTATGTATGTATGTAGTTGAATCTGAAGATTCAACTTACATTTTAGAGGAATAAAAATTAAAAAATACTTGTCTTTTTTGGTTTGAAAGTGGTGGAGTCGTTTGACGACGCAACTCCCCCAGCGTTACTGTTTGAACTCTCCTGAGTTCTTGTATTTACAATTTTTATTTTTGTTGTTTTTTTCTTTAATATTATTACTAGGATTGCTACTACTACCATTACAATGATTATCAATGTTATATTAATACCATATGATACATTTTTATCGTATTTTAATTCTGCAATTTCTTTTATGTTTTCAATTTTTTATTGCAATATCATTGAATGTTAATTTTGGTGTGTAGCTTTGGTTTAATTTTTCGGTAGGGTATATAATTGTATGAATATATTCTGTTTTATTATTGAAAATTCTCAAGCGTTTTTGAGAAGCGAAAATATACACTGGGAATGCGCGAATTAACTTGAACCCTAATTGCCTGTCACGAAAATTGTATATTTGCGAAAAAGATAAAGACGCGTGCGTTCGGTTATACGGTTCAATTACAATAGCTTCTTTATTTAAGTTCATTTAGTTGCTTAGCCTAAATCTTAAACTAACGGCTTAAACTAGTGGTAATGTTCATATGTATAAAAAAGGGGTAAATATAATCATCTTCAACTTTTCGTTCAATATTGTAATAGATTATGGTAAGTATTAAGGTAAGTAGTAGATTAGTAGTATGAATGCATAATTAAGGTAAGTATACAATAATTTAAATAATTCAATATTTTATAATTTTTTATAATTCATTTTTCTTATTTTTAATTTCAGGTTTAAATATACATATATATCTTGTCGCTTGACGCAACACCGGCCACCTTGACAGGATCAGATTCCTTCAATATCCAGTGGAAGGACAGCCAGTTTGTGGATGGGGCGACGACGCGCCCTAGTACCCACTGCTGCGGCGACACGTTGTCCTCGTGGACGAGAACGAGGTCGTTGAGCTGCATATTGCGTTTGGGGTGCAGCCACTTGTTGCGCTCCTGAAGGCCCGTCAGGTATACTTTGGACCACTGTCGCCAGAACTGTTGCTTGAGACAGCAAACAAGTTGCCATCTCTCGCAACAACGAACTGGGTCCACTGGCACCTTCTCTGGGGGTAATGCCCGCAGGGAGCATCCTATTAATAGAACGCCTCGCCGTCGTTGGGATCTTGGCTCAGAGGTACTAGGGGGCGAGAGTTGAGGATGGCCTCCACTTCGGCCAACACTGTTGCTAACTCCTCTGCTGTGAGTAGCGCGCTGCCGGTTACCCGAACGATGTGGTGTTTGGCGGATTTCACCGCGGCTTCCCATAATCCGCCGAAGTGCGGCGCCCGCGGTGGTATAAAGATGAAGCTGCACCCTTCGTCTGCTGCGAATCTCTTCAGTTCTGGACCCATTGCCAGAAACGCCTCCTTCAATTCGCGCAGCTTGCGATCGGCGCCTACGAAATTGGTGGCGTTGTCGTTGAATATCTTCGTCGGGATTCCTCGGCGTCCAATGAACCTTTTTAGGGCGAAAATAAATGAATTAGAAGATATGTCCGAAACTAATTCTAAATGTACTGCTTTTGAAGTAAAGCAAACGAAAACTGCAATATATGTTTTTACGGGTGGTCGACCGCGTATTTTTAACGTTGTGTATAGCGGATCACAAAAATCTACGCCACATATAAGAAAGGGCCGTAGTGCTCGAAGTCTTTCGACTGGCAAATTTCCCATTATTTGGTTTTGCAACTTCGGCTTGTAATGAAAATAATGTACACAGTTTCTTACGGTTCTACTGCAAGCTTCTCGGGCATTAATTAGCCATATGCGTTCTCGAAGAAGCGCAACCAACGCTTGAGCCCCAGCGTGATGATTTCGAATATGCAGGAACCGTAAATACGTTATAACGAAGTGCGAACTTTTATTTAATAAAAGCGGAAATTTGGCATCGTATGGGAGAGGTGCATTTAATAAGCGACCTCCTACTCGGATTAATTTGAACGACAGCGTCTTATCCGAGTATTCATGCAAAAACGGGTTGAGTTTTTGCAAGTTTGCGGGTAGGGTGGTACCTTTATGCAATTTTTGAATAACATCCGAAAATTCTGAATGTTGGACCACCTGTGCAATTTTTAGAAAGCTCAAGTTTAGCTCTTCTGAAGTCAGATCTTGGCCTCTGGAGGATTTTGGTGGTCGCCTGATCCATCGTAATATATATGCGACCACAAGAAGCAATTTTTTATGAGAAGAGAATTTTTCAATAAGGTCCAATATTGAGTTTTTCTCAGCAGTCGAAATTAATGTAAATGTATTTTTCTTCTTCTCTAATGCTTCGTCTTCTGGTGAGAGTTGGAAGTGGTTATTAATTGGCCATAATGCAGGGTCTTCTAGAGGAACTGTGGACCGCCAAACCATATCGAATTATTCAATTCGTCCACGTTACAACCCCGAGACACTTGATCCGCAGGATTTTGTTTCGTTGGCACATGTCGCCAATGTACTTTGTCAGTCAACTCTTGAATTTCGGACACTCTGTTTGCGACGAAGGTTTGTAGTGAAGATGGATGTGTTTTAATCCAATGTAAAACGATTTCAGAGTCTGTCCAAAATGTAATATTTTCGAAATGTCGACTCAACATAGGCGCTACTCTTGGCCATAATTTAGAAAGAAGATGAGCTGCCGAGAGCTCAAGACGCGGAAGAGACTTGGTCTTCAGCGGAGCCACTCTAGACTTTGCAGTAAGCAGCATGAATTTAATACCACTAGCAGATTGGCTTCGTATGTATATGCAGCATCCGTACGCCCTTATTGAGGCGTCGGAGAAGCCATGTATTTGGCAGATGGCACTCGACTCAACGTTTACGTAACGAGGAATGCTTATCGATGAGAGCTGCATTAGGTTGGCTTTAAAGTTCTGCCAGCTAGTGTCAAGGCGCAATGGAATCGACTCATCCCAATCTAGTTTTTGGATCCAAAGCTCTTGCAATAAGATTTTTGCTTTGGTAACTAGTGGGGCTAGTAATCCTAGAGGATCAAAAAGGCGAGCAGAAACTGACAATAAGTTTCGTTTAGTAGCTCGCAGATCATTACAATTGTCATCTAAAACAAATCGAAACAAATCCTCTTTCGGCAACCAATGGATTCCCAACGTTTTAGTGGAACTTTTGTCATTGAAGCTTAATGACTTTTCAGTGCAATCACTGTCGAAAAATTTAGGGTGGTTCGAAAACCACTTCGTTAAGGTGAATCCTGCCGAGTTTAATATTTTATTTACCTCACTTCTCAAAAGATCTAGAGACTCAAAATTTTCGGACCCTGTTAATAAATCATCAACATAAAAGTCTCTTTTGATGGCCAATGAACCGAGTGGATATTTCATTGTATTGGCATCACTGAGCATTTGCAAACACCGTGTTGCGAGAAATGGAGCAGGCGCAGTGCCGTATGTTACGGTGTTAAGACGAAAAATTTGAATTTGCTCAGAAGGATGCTCTCTCCACACAATAAGTTGACAATTTCTGTCTTCTTCATGCATAATTATTTGACGGTACATTTTAGTAATGTCCGCTGTTAGTGCATACTTATGTAAGCGAAAACGAAGAAGAGTTGAGTATAACTCTTCTTGGATGGTTGACCTACCATCAAAAGTTCATTCAACGCTATTTGAGTTGAAGATCGACTCGAGGCATCAAATACAACACGTAATTTGGTTGTTGTGCTCTCGGGCCTTAAAACGCATTGATGCGGAATGAAGTAGTGTGGCTCACTCGGGATCTTATTGTTCGTTGGGCTCATGTGACCCAATGCTCTATATTCATTCATAAAGTCCAGATACATTTTACGAAGTTCTGGATCTTTTAATGTCCTTCTCTCCAGGGCCTGAAACCGCCGAACTGCGGTTTCATAGGAGTGACCGAGTAACTTACGGTCAGCTTTAAAAGGCATTCTTACTTGAAGCCGTCCTGAAGGCAATACTTGAGTTGTATTTACGAAAAATTTTTCACACTCTTGTTGCTCTTGTGTGAATTTAATGCCATTCGATTCTGAAGGTAATTCTTCTAGAGCCCAAAATTTTTGGACTACTGAATCTATTGACGTGAAGTCTTCTTCAGCTTGGCATAATGTGCTATGTAATCTGGGAGGAGAACTTATATTACTGGCGTATTTGCCAGATACTATCCATCCTAAAAGGGTTTTTTGAAGTGTTGGTTGGTTAGGACCATTTTTAATTTGGCCAACAGCTAAAAGGTCGAAAAATGTTTCAGCACCCAATAGGATATCCACTCTTTTAGATTTCTGGAATTCTGGGTCCGCCAATTCAATATTGTGCGGAATTTTCCAGCCATTAACATTGATGTTATGGTCAGGATGATTTGCCGAAATGCATCGCATTACCCAGAATTCCGCCGAAAATTCAAAATTATTTAACCGCGACTTGACAAACGCGCTTAGTTTTGACCCCACTTTTGTATTGGAATTGCCAATTCTAATTACGCTTAAGGTTTTGTGCTGACGTCGAATCCGCAACTTTTGTGCCAAGTCCTCCGTCATAAAGTTAACCTGGGAGCCTGAGTCCAGCAAGGCTCTCGCAGGCAGGTAATCTCCGCAGCTGGTCCTCACTAGAATTACTGCTGTTGCCAACATGACCCGATCCGGCATACTGGCTGTATGCATGGCATGTGTGGTTGATGGTTGCGGATGAGGTGCAGCGGGGAAAGAGACTGGATATTGGTGCAACAGTGTGTGATGCGATCGATTGCACACACGACATCGATCCGCTCTGCATTTGGAAACGGTATGTCCCTTACGCAAGCAATTTATGCATAAGGGTACCGATTTGACGAACTCGAACCTCTGTTGCACCGGAAGAGCCTTGAAAGTAGGGCAGGCAGTTAGATGGTGATCCCTCGATTTGCATTGTTGGCAAAGAGGCTGCCTCGTATTTGCTGCAACTAGCGCCGATTTGGTCCTATCCATTTGTTGTTGCTTCCCATGACTCGTACTGCCTGTTGGTATGGGCTTCGTCCTTGAGTGGGATGCTCCTTCCGCTGATAGTTGCTGGTATCTTCGATTTAGAGTGGCTTCACAGTCCTTCCACAGTGGGAGTTTGTCATAGTCCAGCGCTTCTTCCCATTTGGATCGGGTGGCAGGGTCAACCTTTGTCATTACAATGTGTATGATTATTGCGTTCGTTATTTGTTTTTCATCCCCCAGCGATAGCAACGAATCATATACCGCTGACACTTCGTCAATCATTGAACGCAGGGAAGGCGCAGAAGGCTTTGGGATTGTTGGCAGATCAAAAAGTTTAGATATTGTATTGAAAAATATCAGACATTTATTATCATAAACTTTTTTAAGACTTGCCAACGCCTTCGGATAATTTTCATCCGACATCTGAAACGCTTTAACTGTTCCCAAAGCCTCTCCAGACAGACAATTAACCAAATGGTTAAATTTTTCAATATCTGGGATATTTGGATCGTTATGAACTAAGCTCTCGAACAAACTCATAAAATTTTTGAACTCTGAATATTCTCCCTTGAATTTCGGCAAATTCATTTTAGGGAGCCTTGAGCTGTGAGAAGCTACGAAAGATGTTTCGGCAAGTGAATTTTTATTTTTTGCTAAAATTGACTTTATTATGGACTTCGTTTCAACGATGATGTCCTCTAACTCCCCTCGGGCCATGTCGTCTTCATCAATTTCTTCAATCTTTGATTGGCACTTCATTAATTTTTCACTGTGTGAATTTAATATATCGAGACGACATTCCAATTCTATTGGATCTAAAGACATAGTCTTTTCGAGAAGGCCCGTTTTAATGCGCAAATACTACTTTTCGCAACCGTTCTTTGACGTCTTAACGATTTTAAGTCCGTCAACTCCTTACTGGGAGACAGGTTTGCGAGAGTTGGCTTTGGCTTGCTCATTTTGCGTTGGTTAAATTAAATTTCCGAAAGAAAGACTATAACGGTTGGCAACAGATATATCAAGAATCGATAATGAAAACGAAAAAATAAATGTCGATTCCCAAATATACGAAAGCCAAACCAATAGCAATAAAGGCTGGCAACAAATATATTTGGAATCGGTTACGAAAACGAAAAAAAAAAGATAATATCGATTCCCAAGTATACGAAAGCCAAACCAATAAATGCGCAAAATGAGCAATAGCACAAGAAGTAATTTAATCGGAAAATGTCCGAACGAAAATCGACAAAAATTGCGAAAAAACGACCGATAATTGCAAACGCGGATCGAAAAAATTGCGAAAAACGAGATAATTTAATTTTGCAATTAATAACTTTTTCACCTTTATTTCAAAATAAAGGGCTACCGCAAAATCCCAAAATCCCTTGATTCACTTTAAATTTATACATTTAGATATAAACATACGTGGGGTTCAAATATGTATATCGTTTTTATAGTATATAATATATGTATATATTGTTATATATGTATGTATGTCAATATAGTGAACAAAAAGGGAGAGCCAAAAACTGAAAGTGCACTTGTTTTGTTGTAGTTTGCTTTTTTATTTTGCACTGCTTTCAGTAATTCGCACTCGTTACCTGGTGCGTCGGCTGTTTGCCGGCGCTTACGTCCCTTTGGCACAGGATGCAGCGGCAGCTCATTCCCACGACGGCAGCGGCAGCAGCGGCTTGATGGCAGCAGCGACTTGATGGCAGCGGCAGAGTGATGGCAGCAGCGGTTTGAGAGCAGCAACGACTTGATGGCAGCGGATTGATGACAGCAGCGACGTTGTGGCAGCAGCGGAGTGATGTTGTAAAAAAAAAAAAACTGGACACTTAGCGGATGTTCTTGCGGAGTTTTGTAGCGGCACTGGAAGCGGTAACTTTTAGGGGTACGGCACAAAAAGCGGTAGATATTAGCGGCACTTCACTGTTAATTTTAATTTGGAAATATTTCGAACACTTTGGTGCTGTTATCATGAAACTCACTGTACTTGCAGTTTCTTTACAACGTACATATATATGTATGTACATATATGTCTTTATATATGCATATATGTACATACGTCCGCCAGCCCAAGCCTACACTTTTTATTCCTTTTCTTTATTTTCTCATGCTTTGGATAATTGCCGGTGTGTCCATATGTATGTACTTTTATAACGTTAGCACACTTCACCTCACGTATATATGTATGTATGTATATATGGCTGTATATATTTTTAAATATATTTTTCTTCTTTAGCCTTTATTTTTTTTTTTTGGTATATACACATATATTTGCCACTGTTTAACACTTTCACTCCACTTTTCTATCTTTTTATTTAAAAACTTCTTTAATTTATTTTTATGTTTTATTTATTTCTTTATTCTTTTTTTTTTTTTGTATGTACTTAGGTACCACTGCACTACACGTTTTTGCTTTGTGTTTTCTATGTATACTATAAGTATGTGATGTTTTTTTTTTTTTTTTTTTTTTTTTTTTTTAGGTTTGATTTGTTCAATTTGTTTTTTCGCACTTCACTTCCGAAGACCGAACTACGAAAAAAAGTTGACAGGCAATTAGTTACGACAGCGAAAGTTAGTACACGTTAGTATACGATTAGTTGGCACTTTGATAAAAAATTAACTAAATCCACGCACTATGTCCCTGCTCGGGCGCCATGAAAATTCTCAAGCGTTTTTGAGAAGCGAAAATATACACTGGGAATGCGCGAATTAACTTGAACCCTAATTGCCTGTCACTAAAATTGTATATTTGCGAAAAAGATAAAAGACGCGTGCGTTCGGTTATAAGGTTCAATTACAATTCCTTTCTTTATTTTAGCAACTAGATGACTTAGCCTAAATCTTAAAGCTAACGGGAAAACAGTTGGAATGGAAGTATACAGGTATGTACAAAAAGAGGTGAGTAGTTCATTTTGTTAACTTATAGTAATAGATTAAGGTAAGTATATATAACATTATTAGGTAAGTATACAATACTAATATAATTCAATATTTTATAATTTTTTATAATTCATTTTTCTTATTTTTAATTTCAGGTTTAAATATACATATATATCTTGTCGCTTGACGCAACACTTGTTTTAAAATTTCCATTTTACAATTTACAAATTTGATTATATAGTTCTTTTTTAATAAAATTTTTGTGTCATCGCAGTTTTGTTTTATTACATCATTTTTTGCATTGCTTATTAATATTGTGTCATAGCTTATTTCTTGTATTGATGTTTTTTTATTATATTTAAATTCAATTTTAGATTTTTAAATGCTTTATTTTCTACATAATCAAAATAGTTTTCGCCAATTTTTATAACGAATTTTTCTTTTTCAATAATTTGTAATTTTATTATCGTCATCTGTAAAAGTAAAAATGTATAACCGTTTTAGGTTTTGATTTAAAAAAACTTAAATTGGATTTTAGTCGCCTCTTACGACAGGCATCTCTTACCATGGGTATATTCTAGAAAGACCCCTTACCCACTGGGGTAAAAAAAAAATCATGTATATACATATGTATATGTAGAAAAAAAAATTAAATGTTATTATCTCCATTAAATGCCCTTAGACTGAATGAATCGTCATCATTCTCATTTGGATTTTCTGTGTTTGCCAATTTCATTGGTCTTTTTACATTTGTCGGATGGACGTTTTGTAAGGGAAATATTCTGAAATATGGTTGATCCTTATGCCGTACTCTTTTGTAGTTTTTAATCGGTCCTGTTTGCCTATTTTTTATATATTCTTCTGTTTTGATTTAATTTGGCTATTGTTTTTTGTTTTACTGTATTTATTCTATCTTGTAATATGGATGGACAAATGTTTTCTTTGGCGTCCCTTGGAGAACATTTGATAGTTGAGTGGTACCTATCGTTATAGTTGTATATAACAATTTGTATCCTCATTTCTGTTGAAAGGCTAGAGTCCTCAATTCCTGTTAGTTTTCCAACAAGGTTGAGTGCAGTCTCTCAATGTCTGCATTTCCTGTATGGCTATTTGGTTTTGTATGACGGACTTCTACATTTTCGGCATTTAAATATTCTATTAATTGTTCTGCTATATCATTCATAAATCTCTAAAAAGTAGCTGGGGCATTTTTCAACCCGAAAGGCATTCGGACGTATTCATATAGTCCTGCCGGAGTGACAAATGCTGTTTTCTGGATGTCCCTTTCTGCCATTAAAATCTGATGGTAACCTTTTGCTAGATCTATGGTGCTAAAGTACTGTGCTTTGCCCAATTTATCTAAGATTCCTTCGATATTCGGTAGAGGATACTTATCGTCTACAGTCAATTGGTTTAACCTCCTATAATCAACCACTAGCCTGAATTTTTGTATTCCTGAATTATCTATCTTTTTCCGTATTATTAGAATAGGTGAGCTATATCTACTGTGACTTTTTCTAATTAGATGAGTTTATTGAAATGCTTTAATAATTTTTCGATTTCCTTTTTCTCATTTGATTTTAAATGATCAATGTTGATGTTCTTTACTTCACTTATATCTAATGAATAAACTTGCTCTTGCATAGTTCTCATATAGAATGGAAGATTCACACCATTTTTCAAAATTATTGTCATTTTTTCGATATCAATGGTTTTAACGTTTTTTAAAAAAAGGAATCATTTCCTATTAACAAATCATATGGTTTATTAAAAATTACCGTAAAGTTCTACAAATTTCGAGCTACATAGATACAATTCCAAGGAATTTTTTTTCAATTGAGGTGTCTTATTTAAAATTTCATAAATATTTAAGATACATACAATATTTTATTAATTTTTATTGAAGTCAGCACTTTTGCCACCTTCGCTCACTTAAATAGCGATTATTTCCAGTAGCATTAAGGATTTCGGATTGCAATTAACCCTCTCGTTCCAAAAGCAATAGGTGTGTTCGACCAGCTTCTATCCGTCTATTAATGAAATTATCACATTCACACTCGAATATGGCATTTCGTTGCCATAAACGTAATTCTTCCGTATTCATTTGAAAATTTATTTCAGGTAGAGGTGCAAACAAAAAATCCATAATTTATTTCATATATATAGTGCTATAACTTTACACACATAATCTAAGTACGCAATTTTATATTTCAAAGAAATTTTAACAAATTAACTTCTGTATCTACTGCTGCTTTTTGTTTTCCTTTTCTCGTTTGTTCGTTTCTTTTTCTAATGGTATTGTTTTTGAATTGATTGAAACATTTAGTGAGTATAATTTCTGCGTTGACTTTTTTTTTTTTTACAAAGAAAGTAATGGCTTCAAATAAAACTACTAATTAAATTATTAAATTATTAGTTGAATATTATTTTACCTTGCTGTTGGTGCTGCTGTTGCTGTTGTTTTGTTGCTACTGTTACTGGCGTCGTTGTTGTTGTTAATGTTGTTGCTGTTTTTTTTTGCTGCCGTAGTTACTGATATTGTTGTTGCTGCTGATGTTGCTTTTTTTTTTTTTTGCAACTTTCATTTATTTAGCAAAGTTTATTAATAATTTATTTTCAATTTATTTATTTAGCGTATTTTATATAGTTTAATTTACTTCATAATATTTCATTTATTTAGTAAAAGTTTGAGAATACTTTTGCTTTCAACGCACTAAAATTGTTACGATGTATAGTAGAAAAATGGGGAACACCGAATTACCGACTGCGCCAATTACAATATGATATGTAATTTATCGGAAATTACATATCTTTCGCTTGAATAATAAAACTCCAGCGAATTTACCGTACTGTGCGGCTTGCCGTCCAGTTTATTAATAATTATTTTATTCTTCATAAAAATCTTATTTGCTAAATTTACCTGAAGCCGTTGTGCTGACTTGACATATTCTTTATAAAAATCTTATTTGCTAAATTTACCTGGAGCCGTTGTGCTGATTTGACATTCCTCAGCATCAACGACCCGGCATATCTTAAATAAACATAACAGTGGCATTTGATTTCATTTTTAAAGGAATTTAATGCTTGCTTATGAATATTTCCTTATTTATGTATTTTGCAATTTAATATGTATGTATGTAGTTGAATCTGAATATTCAACTTACATTTTAGAGGAATAAAAATTAAAAAATACTTGTCTTTTTTGGTTTGAAAGTGGTGGAGTCGTTTGACGACGCAACTCGCGCAGTTTAAATTCAAATGTCACCTTATTTTTTGGGCACAGAGTATATAAGCCGTTTTAGCAAAGACTAAACGCAGTGATCTAACTGCTATCAGAAATATTCAGCGGCTGTGAGTCGAGGCACAGCAAGGTCAACCAGGCGATCAAATCAAAATACCTCCAACGATTTCTTTGGAGAATACCAGCAGTTACACAAATACGAAAAGTATTGCGGAAAAAATCATGGGTATAAAACGGGACCAAAATACTTGATGCCCAAGCGGATTTATCCGATACGGTGTTGCACACGTCCAACACTTTTCCAACAAAGTCTGACATGACAAATAAATACAAATCAGATACATTTGATTTTAATCACGGAATCTCCATATTCAACAGGATCATCTCCACAAAATCACTACAATAAAAAGTGATGATATCAAACTTTTGAAATTTGTGTTCCTTCAAATGCACAATTTTCACACAAAGAAATCTTAAACTTTGTAAAGCGAGATTACAAGAAGGAGAGCCCGAAATAACTTACAGTTCTCTTCAGCGTGATGTGCTGTTAGAAGATTTTATTATAGAAGAAGAAGCTGAAATTTTGTACCGTTTTGACTCGGATTTAAAATGTACAAAAGTTCCAATCTTTTATCTATCATGCATATATCTGTCTTCTACTGAGGAAGAAACAGCAGAAGTTAAAGAGGAAAACAAAAACGAAAATGAAGTTGAAGTTGAAGAAGAAGAAGAATCACTTGAAGACCTTCATAAACCTTCAAAAACTGAGTAATCTCAGAATCTCATATCTCTTTCGGCAGGCTCATATTTTGGAGAAATGCGGGAAAGTGAAGTCCAGATAAAATCGTTTGAAGATGTGGACGAAGCTGAAGATATCGACCACATTTTGGAAAATAATGCTGAATCATATAAGAAGGAAGAGGAAGTTCAGTTAACATACAAACCAACACAATTACCGAAAAAGAGCAAGGATGTTTTAGTTGAGCCAAATCCTAAACTTACCAAAAAAGGAAAAGATTTCGTAAATTATGAAAGCAGCCAACAATTAAACCTCGCGAAACTGCAAAAATGCAGAACCAAGCGGATCATGACTCGAATAATTTTACAACCATAACCAAACGGAAAGGACTGTTGAGGATTGGTGATAGACGAAGTAGATGCACACCAACGACTGCAGCAATATTGGGCACAAAAGTGAAGAAATGGATGCATCGATATTACAAGCGCAAAAGGACTAAATTTAAGGAAGTTAAGTTTAAGTATCATACATATAAATATTCATATACAGTCCACTAATTTTAAATAATAATTTCTTTCCCTCGGCAATATGTTCAAATATCATTGAACATGCTTACTTATCAGCAAAGCCGAAATTCTACTAAATATAAATATATATTTAAATATTAATATACATACATACATACATACGAGTATACATAATGCATTTACATGCAATGCACATCTAATAATAATAAAAATGCATGGGTAAAGTCATAAATTTACAGATGAGATAACATCAAACACACACACACACATGTATTAAATTGGACACTTGAAAACATCCCCATGTAGCATAAAACATATCAAACCGCATAAACAATATGCTGCAATACAGTTATTTAAGATAGTTTTATAAATTGTATATAAGCAATTAAAACATCAAAATATAATTAGAATGAATAAATTCTCCCTCGATATAAGACTTTCATTTCCCCCCACCAGTGTTAAGGAATGACAAATTCTTTTTTGAGGTCAATGATGATAGATACAAATTAAACAGCAACAAAGACTATTCATTTAGAGCAGTCAGTGATTTAACAACCGAAGCGTTCCTAGCTGCTTTGAAAAAAAAATTTTTTAGAAGAAATTAAGTCAGCATATATACAGGGTTTGTCCGAAAAGTAATAGGACTGAGTCGATTTAAAAATATTTATTGAACTAATCCTTACAATTCTTTAAAAACTTTCAAAATACGCTTCTTCTGCGTCGATGGACCGCGATTTCCAAGGCAAAAAATGCTTGCCTTTCATCGGCCTTTTCATGCAAGGAAACAAAAAAGTCCGGGGGGCCACATTTGGGCTGTGGAGCAGCTGCGAAAACGTTGGGATTCCCGCCTTGGTTAGTTAGCTGTTCACAAGAAAGTGGGTGTGAGCAAGGGCGTTGTCGCGGTGGAGCTTCCAATCGGCTGCGATGTCTTGTCTTGAGGACTTCCACGTAAAACTTGGAGTTCACGGTTTGTCCAGGAATGACAAAATCTATTACAAATTTGGTACTTATTATGATTGGATGCATAAAGCACAAAAATTTATTAATAAACTTGAACATGAATGCAAAATATTGACATATTAGGAAAATGCCCGTACCTGTATAATGGTTACTGCAACTTTAAAAGACAGATATAAGAATCTTAAAGGAAATAATAAATTGTTCGTGAAAATTCAAAATAGAAAAGGCGATGCTGATGACCGAGAAAATAAGGAAACAAATATTATAAATATTTTCGGCAACCAAAAGGATATGGCAAAATTATTTAAAAAGCAGACATCAATATTTGATTCTACCATACTTGTAAATTCATTAAAAAAAGACAACAGAATGAGTTAACAATAGTTTTAATGAATAAACAACTTAATAAATTTTTTTATGAACTAATAAAATATCAAAATACTGAGCGAATGACATTAATGTGCATAAATTCGAACTTCGATAATCAATCTCCTAATTGTCATAATATATGGTCACATAAATCCAAAACAATTAAAGCCTTCACAACTCAATGAAGAAATTGTATTTATTATAAACAATCTACCTTACAAAGTAATACTATCTAGAAAGCAATCAGGTAATGAATTAATAGCAACTTATAAATCAATGACTGCTAAATGTTTATTTGTTGATTCATGGCTTATTATAAATGAATATGATTATTCCAGAAATAAAAGCATAATTTTAAATATAAAAGTTTGATTTGAATCAATATTCACTTATAAACCAAGTAGATCTATGTAGATAAATGTTATAATGAGAATCATTACAAATGTCTTGGAAATTGAGCTGGGAAATTAGCGACTGATAATTCTTGTGAAATAGGAGCCTGAAAACAGTTAGAAAATGAAGCATGTGAATTCAAACCTTTTATAAATAAACAGGTTTGTATAAAATTGTCTTGTAAAAATCGTTGGCCTTACAAATTACATACATATTTAGCCAAGCAATCATATATGTATGTATGTAGAATGTGATAACAATCAATAAATGCATATGGAAATCCCTAGTCAATGCGTTATGACAATAAGAGAAGGATGTACAGCCCGACATGAAGGAGTAACTGTAACAACATCTCATCACGTACAATCCGAAATTAATAAGGAATTACTATCCTCTTCTTGGGTTAGAGATATTGAAGATTTTGCAGAACTACAAATAAAACCTTTAGATTCAACACTAATAAACAATACCAAAGATATCGTACATCTTAAACAGGAAATATAACTCCTCAAAAACGAAAATATACTTGTAAGATTAAAAGGTACACATTTTCATCACGTAAGTGGTCACGTTTCCCTTGCTTTGATTTTAATAATAGCGTTAATAACTACTATTTTATATATAAGATCAAAATGTATAACAAGAACTGTGACTGTTCCATTTGAACTTCCAGTTAGACGTAATTAAAAATTAACAATAATAAAACATAATATACAAGTAAAGTTAAAACACAATTTTGGCCCCTTGCAGAATGTTCATAAATATATATGAACACGACACTTTTATTTTTGAAGATTGAAGTATATATATAGAATTATATTTTTTACACAAGTATATTAATACATAATTATAAACATGTAAACAATAAGTTAAATAAAAAGAGTATACAGTCCACTAAATGTCAAGAGCAATGATAAGCAACAAATTGTTGTATGAAACTTGCTCATAAAAGTGTGAAAATCTTTGCCTATCCAATAAAACACATAAATTAGTGTATACATAAAAGTAATATAAATATGTATACAAAATGGGCATACTCCAAATACTAATGCACGCAAATTAACTTTGCGGTAGGGCGGAAAGGGTTTTAAAAAATAAACTGTCTTCCTATTTTCTTTTTTCTTCATACACTTATTTTACGCAATAGGTTAGAATATTGTTTACTTAATAGTAACTGCGCAGTTCAGACCTTATTGGAAAGAACTCGAATTTCTTAACTCCTCTAATGCTTAAAAATTTAAGCTGACTCAGATTTATTTATTTCTTATTGATTTAATTCAAGTGTTTATATTACCCATTGTGCTATTGAGCTAAGGGCATTGTTAACTCCCCCTTTCCTTAATAGAATCGCCCTGATTCTATCATTAGATGTCCCAAGTTATCAATTTCAAAAGTTATTCTTGAATTTCTATTTTCTTTCCAATTTACAATTAATTTGAACAGTTTAAAAACTACGTATACTGCTATAATTATAAGTTTGATAATTATAAAAATCCAATGTGTAGGGTGTGACTTTATGCCATTTTTAACTGAATTAATGAAATTTTAAATTACAATCCTCAGATTCTATATATTTAATAATTTCAAAATTATTCAAATCTCTAGTTTTAACCTGTTCCCAAATTTATGAATCGGTCATTTCATAAGATATGTTATCAATATTTTTTTGGTTTCTAAATGTAACAAGGTAAACTTCATTTACCGATTGACCATCAATAGTATGGTTTCCTGAAACTAATATAGCACCTTCTTTAATTTCATCTATTTCTTTATTTCTTTCTCGAATCTTCTTACATTTGGCTTTTTTACCAGCTAAAATTTCTGATTTACAAGTAATTGTATTTTCAATTTTACAATAAAAATTTACCAATTCTTTTTTCCAATTTTTTACATTCAAGTATTTTTGTGATTTATTTACCTAGGATTAACAATTGCTCTTATTTCATAAAATTTACAATTTACAATACAAGATAATTTTTGGGTATTTTACATAAATAACAATTAAATCTTAATTTTTTTAAACTCATCAGTTGTTGACATCGTCCAAGCCTCTGCACCATTTGGCAGGACGGGAATTATGAGTGACTTATAGAGTTTGGTTTTTGTTTGTCGAGAGAGGACTTTGCTTCTCAATTGCCTACTCAGTCCGAAGTAGCACCTGTCGGCAAGAGTTATCCTGCGTTGGATTTCTAGGCTGACATTCTTGGTGGTGTTTACGCTGGTTCCAAGATAGACGAAATTATCTACGACTTCAAAGTTATGACTGTCAACAGTGACGTGTTACGCGTGCTGGGTCGCCGCGTAACGTAGGGGGTACAGAGGGGGGGAGCGGGAGTTGTGGCGGGAGTGCCAACGTGGCCCCCGCTGAGAAGGTGGGTACGCGTGCGGGGTCGCCGCGTAACGTAGGGGGTGTCGAGGGAGGGAGCGGGTGTTGTGGTGGGAGTGCCTTAGTAGCCACCACCGTGAAAGCGACTGCGCGTACGGGGTCGTCGCGCAATGATGGTGGGAGCGGTAGTGGGAGCGTGGCCCATCCGGTTAGTGCGGTGGGCAAAGGAGTGGGCGTAGCGAGGGAGGGCGTTACGAATGCGGGCCCTCGTGTCTCGAGTGCCAAGAAAGAGGGAAAGCGGGTTCCGTCTAGGGGATCTGTGGTTGTTGGGGGTGGGGCAGTCAGCCATGTTGCGGCTGCCAAAAGAATCACGGGGGAGCTAAACGAGCTTGTGTTCGAAGCCAAGGGCTTTGAGAGGGAGACAGCGAAGGGGCTGTTGGAGCTTGCCTCAAAGTATGAGGCGCTCCTGATGACGGTAATTACCGAAAATGCCCATCTTCGCGGTCAGGTAGATGCCCTTAGGGGAAGTTGCGGGGGCCACCCCTCGACGCCGAGCAGGTCAATGCCGGCTCCGTCGGCACCGATGCCTCCGCCTCCTGCACCTGTGCTGGATGCGATCACACCGCCCCACGGAGAAAGTTGCGAATAACAAGAAATTCGAGGAGGTGGGGTTGGACGTCTCTGTCAACCGGAAGTTGGGTCGCCGGGTGGTGGTCCAGGGGGTCCATACGGAGATCTCCCATGAGGAATTCATGGAAGATCTACTCCGGCTGAACCTCAAGGACTTCAGCCCGGCGTCCCAGAGGACTGACGTGAGGATGGTCAGTCGTCCCTGGAAGGTGGCCGCTGACGGTAGCACCAACGTTGTCCTGGAGGGTACGGACAAGTTGATGTCCGCCCTCTTGGAGAAGGGTCGGTGCTACATAAAGTGGTTCTACTTCCGGGTGCGACCGGATAGCCCCGTCGCTGGCTGCTTCCGGTGAATGGGATTTGATCATCGGGTGGCTGAGTGTAGGGCCAAAGCAGATGTCTGTCGGAGGTGCGGTGGAGAAGGCCACAAAGCTGCCAGTTGCGTCAATGCACCCCATTGTTGCAACTGTGAGTTTAAGGGTAGACCAGCTGGGCATCTGATGATGTCAGCTGTCTGCCCTATATATTGTGGCCTTGTGGAGCGCGCCCTCGCCAGACACTGATGGGAGGGATTATCCAGCTCAACTGTCAGGGCTCTTATGCCGTAATGTGTGAGTTGGGGGATTGCATGGTTGAGGGTGGGTGCAGTATTGCTCTACTCCAGGATCCCTACGCCACCAATGGTGTGGTTCGGGGTCTTGCTGGGGGTTTTAAGGTCTTCACTGACCTTAGAGCTAACGCTGCAATAGTTGTGAATAATCCACACTACGATTGCGTAGTTGTGGATTCTTCACAACTGGGTATATGTGTAGCGATAGAAGGGGAGTTCGGTAGGATGATCGTCGCTAGTTTATATTGTAAATATAGCGAGCCCCTAGAGCCCTACCTGGGCTACATGGATAAGCTGCTACTACTTGCGAGTAGCAGTCCATTTATCCTAGGGCTGGATGCGAATGCCTCGTCCTCGATGTGGTTTAGTAAGGTATCCCGGCATTCGTCTGGATACCAAAGCCACAGTCGAGGCGAGGCATTAAGCGAATGGGTGGTGGCTAAAAGCCTCCACATTTTGAATGAGCCGAGTGAATGGTATTCGTTTGATGGGCCTATGGGCGTAAGTGACATTGACGTGACGCTTATGAATGAGGCAGCAAGTAGGGCTTTTAGCTTTAGATGGGAGGTAAAGGGAGGGTGGGGATTGAGTGACCATAATTTGATTCAAATTATGGTTACCCCTCAATCCCCTCCCTTGCCTTATGAGAGTCCATTGCGGCGATGGCGTACCGCTGGTACTGACTGGAACCAATATGGACTCTCGGTTGAGGAAGCGGTATTTAGCATACCGCTTAGAGAGTTTGAGGAGTTGGGGGTTGACGAGCAGATTGCTCGTCTATGAGTAGTGTGGGGGTTAATGATAGGGTTTTTGGTAGGTATGAGTGTTCCAGACTTAGTAAAATTAAATGGTGGACGCATGAGTTAACCTTGAAGAGGAGGACTGTCAGGCGATTGAGGCGAAAGTTTCAACGCGCTCGACGGTCCAATTCTGATAGGCTGTCCCAGCTTAGGTATGAATTTAGTTGTGCGGTTAGGGAATATAAGGAGATGCTGGCGAAAAGTAAAGAGGAAGAGTGGAGGAGTTTTGTGAGAGAGAATAGGAACGACCCCTGAGGTCAGGTCTATAGGATCTGGCGGGGTCGTAGGAGGGAGGATATTACCTCTCTTCGCGTCGGTGACACTCTGTTGTCGTCGTGGAGAGAGTGTGCGGGGGTTCTGTTAGGTGCGTTCTTTCCTAGGTCGGAGGTGCTGGTACCTCAAGCACAAGATGTGCCCGTCCCTCCATTAGATGATGGGGAGTTGGGGTACGCCTTTGGCCTGGTTAGGTCTAGACGGTCCCCAGGTTTTGATGGTTTGAACGGAGAGATGTGTACAAGCTTATGGAAGTTCATTCCGGAATACCTGGAGGCCATTTATAAAAAGTGCGTCTGGGAGGGATACTTTCCACGCGAGTGGAAAAGTGCTAGGGTTGTTCCTCTTCTGAAGTCCCCTGATAAGGTCAGGAGCGATCCTCGATCTTATCGGGGCATCAGTCTCCTTCCAGTACTTGGAAAAGTGCTGGAAAGGGTCATGGTGGAACGGCTTCAGGAGCTCTCGCGGGGTATGTGGTCGGATAGGCAGTTTGGGTTCAGGAAAGGACGCAGTATAGAGGATGCGTGGTTCTACGTTCAGAGTGTCGTTAGGGAGAATGTCAGCAAATATGTCCTCGGCATGTTTGTTGACTTCAAAGGCGTTTGATTACCTAAGCTGGGATCGAGTGGTGCAACGGCTGGAGGAGCTTGGCTGTCTTCTTATGGTCGAAGGTCGCTCGAGGTCTGAGCTAGAACGGGCGGGAGGAGATCTCCTAGAGATCGTTAATTCTTGGGGTTTAGGTGTGGGGGTCGACATATCGATGGACAAAACGATGGCAATGCTGCTGAAAGGTAGATTGTCATCGGGTCGTCCACCGATTGTCCGTGTGAAACAGAGGTCAGCATCGAGATATGTGACGCAAGTCAAATATCTGGGACGACCATGAGTGAAAAGGATGTGTTTTACTCCACACTTGGCGAGTGTAAAGGAGCGACTGCAGGCAACTTTAGGCAAAATACGACGGATTTTGAGGAGCGATTGGGGTCTCGGACGTCGTGCTGTCCGCACCATATATCGTGGCTTGTTTGTGGCCTGTGCCACTTATGGAGCCCCTGTATGGTGGGAGACAGCCACGACTGTCTGGGGGTCTCAAAAACTCCTCTCAATCCAGCGTTGCATGATGCTTGCATGTTTGCCTGTATGTCGCACCGTCACTACGGATGCGATGCAGGTCTTGTTAGGTGCACCCCCTCTTGACCTGATTGTCATACAGCGTGCTGTTGCATTCAGGTTAAGAAGGGGCTTGAGTGTGTCATTGCTGCGGAATGACTGGATTTCTGACGATGATGTGGAGAGGGAGGTGTAGGTGGCAAGAACGTTGGGACAATAGTCCTAACGGCCGAGTGACGTACAAGTACATTCGGGACGTGGGGTTCGTTGTGGGTTCAGACAAAATCTGAAGTCTGGGTTTCCTGCTTACGGGGCATGGGCCTCTGAATGCATTTTTGCATCAGAGGCACCTTTCGGATACGTCGGGGTGTTTTTGTGGGGCGGGGTTAGAAAATTGGTCGCATTTGATTGCGGAGTGCCCGATGTACTCGGACATTAGGGATTTGGGTGGTATGGGGATTAGCTGGACTGATGGACAATTAGATGTTAGTGGTGTGATCTCCACTAGTCGGAATACCGAACAGTTAGGGTCGTTTGGGCGTGAACTGTTTAAGCGGCGAAGGCGGTTAGCTGGAAGTTAGGGTTAGTTTCTGTATGATTGGTGTGTGTAAGTGATGTGTGTATGGGGTCCAACCCCTGGCCACTAGTCCAGAGCCGTATGAAAGTTCAACTGGTAGTAGTTTCGGCTACGAGGTCTGACCGGAGACTTAATTCTGGTACCACGGGGAGCAGGAGCCCTTGGAGTTCGCTCCAACCTGCTCGTGCGGACTGGCACCTCGGGGAGTATCGTGGTGGTTGTGGTTAAAACCCAAATCGCGGGAAGAACTGACTTTGTCAGTTGAATGTGGAGTTGCATTACAACCGGGTGCCGGACCCAAAGCACGGCAGAGGTTTTAGATGGGCCTCGAACCCTACCAAGGTGGTTAGTGTGTCCATTCCACACTGCCAATTGGTACTGAAAATGCTTTGCATTCTCAGGGCGCTGATCAACGCATTGATTTGATCCGCTGTGCTTTTGAGCGCCGTGGAGTAAGGCTGTCGTCAGCAGGTGCCCACGTAAAACACACCGGACGTTGTCAACAGTGACGTGAGTGCCAGGTCGCGAGTGCGACGACTGTTTGTTTGATGACAGGAGATATTTCGTCTTGCCCTCGTTCACTGCCAGACCCATTTTCTGTGCTTCCTTGTCCAGCCTGGAGAAAGCAGAACTAACGGCGCGGGTGTTGAGGCCGATGATATCAATATCAACCCGGACAACCAATGGCCGAAGCTCAGATTTTGTCAAAGAGTCAATGTGTCGAAAGACTGACGCGACGATAAAGCGTCACAACATTGTGTTGTTGGTAGAAAATCCGAGCTGTGCCGAAAACACAAACGAACCATCGCCAATTACCACTGCTTCCCTTGCCGCTGTAACAGCTTCTCCAACAAACCAGAGTAAATATGTATGTTTCTGTATGATATGGCATACATATCGACGCAAATTTTTGCAAGCCGCGTAAAAATATTTTTTACATTCCTTGACAAATACAGTCAATCCCTGTGTGTGCCACAATCAAAGATACAGATTTTTGTTGTTTGTTAAAAAAAAATTTAATATGACACAAAGTAGTTAAGAGGGATGATTTTCATTTAAGCGGAGTACTACTTAACCGGGATCCACTGTACACATATGTAAATCAGAGGAATATTGGATATTTTCTTTGACACATTTCTTGACCTTAAAATCGACAAATAAACTATGTTGTCAATTTTATTCTAATATGTTTGAGAACTTATATTTGCGGGGTTGTCTATTTTTCCTTCGCATACAAATATCAGAAATTATTAAATTTATGATTTTTAGCTTTTGCCATCGTCGCGAAAAGACGCTTATAGGCAAAGGCATGCTCGGGAAGATGTAATGGTGTTTGTTTTTATGAATGAAGCAAGTTTGCCTATTGCCTGACATATCTACATGTGAACGCATATAAGTATGAATGTTGTGTATGCATTATTTGTGTGGGAATGTCATACGCACATATTTACATGTGTGCGCATATAAGAATGTATGATGCTATTTCAAACGATTGTTGTTTTTTTAAAGCAATGTTTGAAGTTTTTGGGGCTGACATATTTACATCCGAACGCATATTTGTATGTTGGTTTGTGTATACATTATTTGTTCGGCTATGTCCTACACATATGCATATGTATTAGGGCGGGTCGATTTAAAAATCGCCCATTGCTCTATGAAAATCATATTCTAGGGATCAAAATAAGATACTTTGCCGAAGAAACCATACCTCTGAAACGAATTTTGATGTCACCCAATTTGGGTCGAACTTTCGGGTAGGGGCAAATTTTGAAAAATCCCACTTCGACCCATTTAGAGTGCTCCAATCGAATCCAAATGTATGACCGACCCCCACTAACTTTGGACGGCCGATCCACCCATGCCAGTGGCACACCCCCTGGAACTCCCCTGGGGGTTCCCCATACAATCATTTAAAAAAAATCACCATTTTTGGTGATTTACATGAAAAAATCAGCTAAATTGCTATGTTTTTTATTTATTGGAGCACTCTAAATGGGTCAAAGTGGGATTTTTCAAAATTTGCCCCTACCCAAAGTTCGACTCAAATTGGGGGACATCAAAATTCGTTTCAGAGGTATGGTTCCTTTGGCAAAGTATCTTATTTTGATCCCTAGAATATATTTTCATAGAGCAATGGGCGATTTTTAAATCGACCCGCCCGAATGTACATATAGAGCAGTGCGCCCACACTTTTTACTGATAAATGATAACATCACGATTTGAATTTGAATTGTACTTACATACATACAATGTATGTAACTATAACATAAATATTATCAAACATATGAAATATTTAAAAAGTATCTCTTATTTGTACATTACCTACAAATATTACTTTGAAAATAGCATAATTTAATGATAATGTTATCAATTTTGAACGAATTCAGGAAAATTCGCAAAATGATACTCATATCAATTAAAATGATTGCATGTAAACGTATAAAAATATAAGCGAAAGGCCAACATACGTCTGTAATAGCAATGTATATTTCTCAGCATAATTTTCATTGAATGGTCAGCTCTGTTCACGCGCCACTGTTAAAATTTCTCCTTTAGATCTAGCTGTGGGGAAACACGCTCATCGCATTTGTTAGCTTTTGATAGTTCACACGCTTGTCCGTAGTAGGACCTTCTTTATAATTTACGTTCTCTGCATATAGTACTCTTACGCTAAGTTATATTTGTGCGATGAGTATTACTTTCAGATCTCAATTGCATGTTTTTTTTTTTGAATCACTCTAATGTACGTACATACATAAGTATGCAATTATTCAAAATATGCGATGAACGATACGCGGGCAGAGCGGAGTCAAGTGAAGTGTGTGTGTGTGTGCAGAGTACGTTTGAATGTTCATAGGTGTAGTGGGCAGTATTAGGGTGTGTCAATAATGTGCAGGTTTGAATGCTATATATATTTAACCAAATATTTATATATTACTAACAATAAAATCTGCCAAAATATTTTTTGTAGTAATTAGTATAATAATAGGATATCATTATTTTGTGTAAACACATATATGTATGTATATATATTAAAGTGATTAAAAAAAAAATCGTTTTCGTTTGGTACTCGGAAAAATAGGTTCCTAGATACCTCTAAGAAAGCCTCTCCAAACATTAGTTTTTAATTGTAACGGGAAGGTCCTCTTACATACAGTTTTCTATTTTTTCTTATTATCAGATAGAAAAATGTATATCTCGCTTCCAACTACTTGAAAAAATATATTGTTCTTTAGATTTTGTAGGAAATTGAATGCTCTACAAAAAAGGTCTCTAATGATTTTTTCGTAAGCCCAAACGTTTAAGAGATATTAACAGTTGAAGTTTGATTATTTTTGGGAAAGTTTTTTATTTCTTATGAATTTTATAACTCAATGAAAAAAATTATTATGAATGAACGACGCGGAGTACTACTTAACCGGGATCCACTGTACACATAAATCATAGGAATATTGGATATTTTCTTTCACACATTTCGAAATGAAAATCGACAAATAAACTTTGTGTTGTCAATTTTATTATAATATATTTGAATACTTATATTTGCGAGGTTGTCACTTTTTCCTTCGCATACAAATATCAGAAATTGCTCAATTTATGATTTTTAGCTTTTGCCATCGTCGCAAAAAGACGCTTATCGGCAAAGGCTTGTTCGGGGAGATGTGATGGTGCGCTTGCGTTCATTAATGAAAATACAGTTGTTGTGTGCTTTTCTACAAATTTGGTCATCGACTATTTGGCTGCCATATTGATTTGTGACGCCGCTGATCCTATTTCAGGCATTTGTTGTTTTTGTAAAACAATATTTGTAATTTTTGCGGGTGACACATCTACAAGTGAACGCATATAAGTATGTATGTTGTGTATGCATTATTTGTGTGGGAATGTCATACGCACATATTTACATGTGTACGCATATAAGTACATATGCATGATGCTATTTCAAACGATTGTTGTTTTTGTTAAGCAATGTTTGTAGTTTTTCGGGGTGACATAATTGCATGTGTACGCAATGAATACAAGTATGTAAGTTTGTGTATGCGTTATTTGTGTAAATTAATTCAAAATGCCAATTTTGTTTTTATTGACTTTATTACGAGTATTCGAGTGGAGCGCGTCCAGCTCGAAGAGCACCAAACATTATACTGAAAATTATTCTATTTATAAACTACCCTCAAGCTGTTGCTGTTACTGCCGCCGCTGCTGCGTAGCAGTTGTGGTGTTGCGAGCTGGTGTTTGCAGGCGTGAGAACGAATATGTGCTGGTGGTATTGGCAGACGTGAGAACGTATAATTGCTGACTCAGTCCACGCGCAACTTTTTGGATGCAACTTAAAACTTGTTATTCCGTTCATGATTCTGAGTGCGCTACTTGTTGCTGACTCAGGCCACGCGCAATATTTTGGGGCTCCTTCAATTACATTCTTGCGTCGCGTGATAACATGTACCAATGTTATACGCACATATTTATGTATGTACATATGAGCAGCACGCACATGTTATTATTGATAAGTGATAATATGATTTGAATTCGCGAAAGCGAACATAAACACATATGGTCATGACACATGTGAATATATGTAAGTTTTGAATGATAAAATATACGATTAATGTTCATTTATCACTATTGTAATATATTTAATTTTTTAAATAATATTATGGTAGTTTGTTATATACATAAATATGCTAGTATGAATATATCTAATAGAAAAAATAATTAAAAAATAAGCTTTATTTTTACATTAACTACGAATATTGCTTTGAAAAGGTTAATTAATTCAAATGTATTCAATTGCACATGTATTCATTAATATGCACAAAAATAATTCATACGAATACACATATTTGCATTTAAACGTATAAAAATATAAGCAAAAGAGCGAACATACGTCTGTTAGTTTTTTTGAGCATAATTTTTATTCCACGCTCAGCTCTGTTCAAGCGAAAATGTTAAAATTTCTCCTGCCGAGCTGGCAGTGGTGAAACTCCTCCATCTCGACGGAGTTAGCCAAAAATATTTTTACGTTCTTCGAGCCGTGAACCTTCTCTATTATAAACCAGAGATGGGCAAATGAAATGTATGGATGTATTGGTAACCGCGAGCGTAAAGTGGCTACCATGGGACAAAGAACATTTGCAGTCAGTTGATTAACAAACAACAGCGAAGCAACATCGTGCGCCGCTTGATTGTTTTATGATACTATTTATGCGCGTACCTATATGTGTTTGTTCAAAATGAATGACAAATATTGCTTTATGATTTCCGATGCCGAGGCAAGCCTTATTTTTAAGCATGATTTCTCGAGAACTTCACAATTTCAACTTTATCTTAAAATTTCCGCTAAGTAGTTTGCTAGTAAAAGTAGTCAACTCCCAATTTACCCCACCAAAGGTATCTGAAATTATAACATTTTATTTATGTTATACATTTCAAATGGGGCAAAAATATACTAGCGCATAAAAAAACATCAACATACCGACTACCTATGTTACCTCGTTGCTGTCTGCAACGCAACTGCCAGGAAAATCAATTCATTATCCCACAGTGCAAAACTGGTTTTTTCGCTCTCAATAGCGACTGAAATAAGAGCGAAAGAATACGTGTGCTGAGAGTAACTGCTCATGTGAGTCAAAACGCCCATGTATGTTATAAACGTACTTTGTCTATTATAAAGCTTCTCTGATATAGAGAAGGTTCACCGCGTTGCCAAATTTACGATATTTAATTTTTTGGAGGGGTACTCTTTTCTATTAGTGGATTTCACCACAGAAAAAAGGGTACTCATTTCTATTAGCGGATTTCACCAATATTTAACAGGAGGGTCGAAAATAGCAGAATTTAGCATTTTCAGTGTTAAATGAGAAAACTGATGCTAATTTCAATGTACGCTTACAGATTCTCATGTTTACAATGCGCAAACGACTATGAATAACATTTATAGATATTCTCCATATATTTCATATCAAAGCACATAAGTATATGCATATGTACATATGTGCAAGTTGTCCTATTTAATGATTAATTCCGATAAATCTGTTGAAATGTATAATAAAGTCATATTTGTATTATTACTTAAATATTTTATTAATAAAAGTGTGATAAGTTATATAAGTATGTATGTATTTAAATACATTATTTATTTGCTTTGGGCATTAGAACCTTTGACAACATCTTAAAAGACCAAGTTATTTGCATATTACTATGTGTACATGTAAACAGATTTTAAAAAACCGAAGTTCACATATTCACATATGTATGTAATTTTGTGCACATGTAAACAAATTTGAAAGAATCATTCGCATAATGTTTGTAAATTTGTCTACACACAACTTTGTATGTAAATATATACAACCATTGTTTCATACAAAAACTCCGTTGTCACGGACAACCAACATTGTGGTGTTGGTAGAAAATCTGAGCTGTGCCGACAAAAATAAATGATTGGCCGCCGATTGTCACCGCTTCCCTTGCTTCTGTAAAGCTCCGCCTTTTTTTATAGTAGGAGGAAGCATCGAAAGCCGGAGTGCGGGACGTTAATCCGCTAAACCTAACCTACTCCCACCTTATGTCTCTCCCACGGGACCACTGGACAAAGTATTACTTCGTGGGAGAGAAGAAGACGTTTAAGTCTCCTCTATTGCACGGACTGACTGACGCCTAATCTGTTCTAAATATCTCAATTTTGTCATAATTAGATTTGCCGCTCCGCTAACAGCTTTCCACTTTACAGAGGACTCGCACATAAATGCAATCAAATTTTCCACCGTGAAACTACCTCCCAGGGTGGTTTTTAACTTTTCCCTTATACTTGAAAACCGAGGGCAGTAAAAGAACACTCTGTACACGTCGGACAGTATGGACTAAAGTCATGACGATATTTGAATAGGTAGCTTCTGAAGCAACCATGCCCACTGAGTATTTGGGTAAGGTGGTAGTTAAGGTCCCCGCATTGTCTACCTATCCACGAAGGTATGTCCGAAATCAGTCGGTAGGTCCATCGTCCTTTGCATGAAGTTTGCCACCGCTGCTGCCACATTTCAATGCTTTTAATTCTCTCTCCTCTTTTTGCTGTAGTAGGCGTCTCTGACAAGTTATACATATATTCGTGCGAGCTCGTCTCCCTGGATGTCAATCGGCGTCATACTGGCTAATACCTCTGCAGCGTCATTTGAAATGGTTCGGAAAGCACTTACCACGCGTATTGCTGAAAGCCTATGCACTGTGTTAAATGGTCCAGCATATGATTTTATTTCTAGCGCCTGTATCCATATTGGAGCCGCATACAGGATAACTGAACTTATTACCTTAGCTATTAAACATCGTCGGCTGGAACGCACACAGCCTTTATTTGCCATCATTCTAGATAACGCATTATATATTTTATTTGCTTTACGCGTCTCATTTTCCTTGAACTTGAGTTTTGAGTCCACTATTACCCCAAGGTACTTCAACTGCGGCTGTGAAGTAATCTCACATTCTCCTATAGTGAGCGATATTTTCTCCTCAATTTTCCTGGAGCTTATGAGCAGGACTTCTGTTTTCTGCTAAGCCAGCTCTAGACTTATGGTGGCAAACTATCCGCGCAAACCCTTTATGCTGTCATTGCATTTGATCCGGAGGTCATCCAGATGTTTAGCTACAGCTACCACTATGAGGTCATCCGCATATGCGATTGTTTTCACATTTTTTGGTTGCGGTATTCTTAACACCCCGTCGTACATGAGGTTCCATAGCAGCGGGCCTAAAACAGAGCGTTGCGGTACTCCACTGGAGATAGTGTAGCTCTGCGTGATCTCATCCGTCTCGAATAGCAATCTCCTATTTTGAAAGTAACTCATTATAATATTTCTCAGATAATGGGGAGCGTGTATATCGTGTAGAGATTGTAATATATTTGCCCAATTTGCGGAGTTGAACGCGTTCTTCACATCCAGGGTTATTAGCGCGCAGTATTTTTTTGTACCACCTTTCCATCTTTTTCCACTTATTGCACATTTCGCAGTGTCAACTACTTCTCTTAGTGCGTCGATAGTGGACCTCTTTTTAATAAAGCCGTATTGTCTCTCTGATAATCCGCCGGCTTTTTGGATTGCTAACTCCAAGCGGTTTCTTATAATGCTTTCGTACACTTTCCCGATTGTGTCGAGCATGCAAAGAGGTCGATAGGATGAAGGTTCTTCTGGTGACTTTTTTTGGCTTTGGCAGTAGAACCAGACGCTGTATCTTCCACGAATCGGGGAATACCTCTGTACATGTTTACAAATAAACTGGGCCTTAGAGTTATGGCTTCTTTAAGGGCTCTATTTGGTATACCATCTATTCCAGGCTCTTTGGAGATTTTGATGTTTTTCGCAATGGCCAATAGTTCGTCTTCTGTGACTAATAGGGGTGGCTCCGTAGCTTCGTTTCGTCTAATATAGGAAATGGAGGCATGTGTCGGGAATAACGCTTCGACAACATTTTCCATAAATAATGCATTCTTGGGTTGCTGCGCCATATTTTTGAACTTCGACATACAAATTTTGTATGCCGTTCCCCAGGGGTCTATGTTGGCTTCTTCGCAAAGCTTTTCGAAACAGGATCTCTTACTACGGATAATGGCCGACTTCAGGAGCTTTTTTTGGCATTTAAATGGATCTCTGAGGCTCGTTATCACTTCCCTGGTTGCGCTGTAGGCGGCGTCTAGCTGAGTGACAGAGCTTCCTCAGCTTGGCAATTTCGTCGTTTCACCAGTATATCGGCTTTCGATTGTTAGAGTATCTCGTCCTGCGCATAGTTGCATCGCATGCTGCAACTAGTTCCTTCCGCACAGCGGATACTGAGTGGGCTGCGTTTTCGCCTGATACATCTGCCGTACTCCAGACGCTCTCAAAAAATTCCTTTTGCCGCCAACTTCGTTTTCGAAAGGTGTTTCTCGGACAATGTTCTGTTTCTTGGGAGAACGAAATTTCAGCAATTATGGCCATATGGTCGCTATTTGTGTACATATCTGACACCTTCCACTTAGTATGCCTGCTGAGCGCGTCGTTAGCAAACATTAAGTCTACTATTGAACCTTTATTTCCTTTTTGAAATGTATTTTGTGTGCCACTGTTTAGAATCGTAAGGTTCGTTTGACTCAAAAATTCTAGAATAAGGCGACCACGATGATTAGTAATTCTGCTACCCCAAGCAGTAGACCATGCGTTAAAATCTGTTTTATAAGGTCTTGTGCTGCAGTGCAATGGTTGAGATTTAATTGCAATACCTTCATTATTTCGTTCACTTCAACATATCTGCGTATTTAGGACAAACCGTACTTAGAACGGAGTGCTCCCCTTTGCAGAGCATACAACTTGGGGAATTTGTACATGACTTTGCCACGTGACCTGGAGTTCCGCAACGTGTACAAAGGGAAGACCTATTAATGGGGCTGCAATATTTGTGTGCTATATGTCATAGTTGGAAGCACCTAAAACAACGGGTAATAGGTGAAAATTCCCGGAGGCCACAGATAGACCACCCGATCTTAACTTTACCACACTTGAGTAAAGTTTTGGCATCCTCAGATCGTAGGCATATAAGAGCTATATGAGTGCCACTTCGAGTTTTCCGCAGATTTTTTATATTTTGCTTCCCCAGGTTTTGGATCCCGCACTCCTTTTGTAAAACCTCACAGATTCAGGGGTGGTTATCTCGTCCAAGTCTTTGCATACAATGGTAATATTATGGGATTTGGACTGTATTACGGCCATCTCACCAATAACTCCCTCTAGGGCGCTTTCGAACGTGTCGGCTCTCTTTTCTGCTTGGTTTTTTAATTCGATTAGAAGGTCTCCTTTGAGGGTTTTTCTAATGTACCTCACGTTTGAACCCAGTTCTTCAAGGCCTCTGTCACATGTTATTTTTTTCATGATATCGGCATACGACGCTCCCTCCTTTTTTGTTAAAATAATAGCGTCTGGTTTCGATCTGATTCTCTTATCGATCGGTTTCTTCTTTCTAGCAACGTCTATCCATTTCTCGCCTGCGGGCTTGTCTCCCAAACCATCTTTGTGCATGAATTTAATGACCTCACAATATCTTGCTTGCACTTTGTGGCTCATGTTTTGGGGCTTCTTCGTTGGTGGCAAATATCCCAATATCTCGCGTGCTCTCTTTGGTGCATTTTTTTCACTTTGAATAGGGGGTACCTGCGACGCTTTCCCTATCATGACTTTTTTCGACGGATTCTCTTGCTTTTCGGCCTTTTCATACAAGCTTGTGATGCAGCTTACAAGATCACGTATAGCTAGATTTATATGTCTCTGGCCGGACATCATGCTTTCGAGCTCTCTAATTTTTTTGCCCAGTTTGCAGAAAATATTGGGCTTTTCATTATTCTGAAGCTGCTCAGATTTACCGCCTTTGTCTGTTTGGTCGGCATTTTCACATCTTTTTGCTGATCCAGAAGCGGTGGATTCTTCATGTTTGCCTTTTGGAGGCGTTCTGAAAATTTTTGAGTTCCTCCGAAAAGGATTCTTTGGTGTACATCCCAAACTATTCTCAGAGGCCATTACTCTGCCAGAAAATAGTTGGGAACACCTGTCAGTGGGTTCGTTCAGTCCTTTGCCCTAACAAACCTTACTTGTATTTTGTTGGCTGGCAATGCCGTAACCAAAAGCAAAACGAATACGAAGAAGAAGGAGAAACGAAACAAAAAACAGCTGACTGTCCAAATCAAAACGGCAAAAAATAATTGAAAGCACGTTTTGACTCGCTGTTACGTGGGGAAATTCCTATTTAATTTTTATATAAATTTGCCAAAAAAAGGGACAGGTAAGTGCCCAATAAATTCTAATGAACCAATTTTTGTGCTTATCTAATTTTTGTGATTAGCCTCCAATCAATTAAAAGTCCAGTTCCAGCTCCCGGTAAGTCTCGAACAAAAAGAAGTTTGCTATCACTTTAAAAACCACAAATTCTTGCAGATATCCTAGACCACCATTAAACACGTCTACTTTCACTGACTGCTACATGCATATCCCCGCCTACAAACCTGCGTAAATATGTATGTTTGTGCGTGAGCTTGCGTACATATCGACGCAGCTGCGTAAAAATATTTCAGAATTTCCAAATATTTTTTACATTCCTTGACAAATACAACCAATCCCGGTTATGTTCCACAATCAAAGATACAGAATTTTGTGGTTTGTTAAAAATAAAAATGTAATATGGCACATAAGCGAGTGCGGATACTGAAGCGAGTGGTACGTAAAACAATAATTTCTATGTATTTCAAAAAACAAACCGTGAGAAGCAGCAAGATATAATATAGGCTGTTAAGAGTGATGAAGGAGGGATTTGATTTTCATTTAAGCAGAGTCTACTTAACCGGGGTTGACTGTACACATAAATCAGAGGAATATTGAATATTTTCTTGATTTGAAAATCGTCAAATAAACTATGTACAGTAGATATCGGTTATATGACGAACCACTTGTATGCAAATTTTGGTTACATTGAAAATTTTCATATTTCAATGCATCATACACTGATTTATTATACGAACTTGGTTGTTTGAATGCAAATCGTTTATATGCAAATATCGCATTTATGCAAAAAAATTTCAACAAAATTGAATCGTAATGTACAAATTTTATTCTATTTTAAGCAAATTTTCAAACACTGAAACACTAAATTTATTCTATCGATTTATCGATTGTCAAACATATGATTTTGTGTTACACTTGTTACAATGTCGCGTCGTGTTGTGTTAACAGCGAAACAAAAAATTGCTGTTTTAAACGATTTAAAGACTTCCAAAGACCGAAAAATCATTGCTGCGAAACACAAAGTTAGCTTAAGCATTATACCTGTCTTGGTTTCCAAAGCAACGGAATTTGCCTTAAAATTAAACGAAAGTTATGTGCAAGGCCGTAGTTGGTTGCAGCGTTGGTGCCAGCGAAGTGCTCTTAACTTTTCCAAGATTTACGGAGAAGCTTGTGAAAATAACGCAACAAGTGCAGAAGTCTTCACTCTTAACCGTTTGCCTCATATTCCTGAAAAATTTTAGCCGGATTGTGTATTTAATGCCGATGAAACCGGGCTGTACTACAAGGCGTTGCCAAATGGAAGTTACAAAGGCAAGTATGAGAATCCAAAGGGATTCAAAACTCAAAAGCAACGCCTCACATTTTTGTTTCTATGCAATGCAACGGCATGTATAAACGTGCATATTGCATTGGAAAGTCGGCTAAACCACGGTCCTTTAAAGGAAAACAGCTACCGCTGCCATATTATAATAATAGAAGTGCTTGGATGACGAGTTTTATTTGGAAAAAGATTCGAATAGATCTCAATCAAAATCTTGAAAAAGATAACAAGCAGATATGTTTGATTGTTGATAATGCTCCTTGCCCCAATACAGATGAGAAATTCTCAAACATTACGATTGAGTTTTTGCTGCCAAATACAACTGCCCTTATACAGCCACTTGATCAAGGTATCATCCACTCATTTAAAATGGAATATCGACAAATCCTAATAAAAAAACAAATTTGTGCGTTGGAGAAGGGCCTATCTATAGTTGAATTCCTGAAATCGCTCACTATTTTGGATGGTATCAAATATGCAAATCGCGCTTGGAACTTTGTTAAGCAGCAAACAATTAGGAATTGTTTCGAAAAGGTAGATTTCGTGTTCAAGATGGTACAAATTTAAAATAAAATCGTTCATTTCAGACAAGCATTGACAACATTGAATTCATTACAGATGAGATTGCAACCACTGAAGGCGAAAACTATGAATGGTGCACACTTCAGAACGAATACATTTAATGCGATAATGAACTTGTCTGCTTTGGAACCATGTCGGACGAGGATATTGTTGCGCACGTATTGGCAGACAATGAAATTCTATTGAAGATGAGGAAGTGTTCGCGGAATCAGATACTTGTATTAAACACCCCTCAACGAAAAATGCCTTGCTAAGCTTAGATTCGCTGCGTGACTATTTTTTCCATAACAATATAGATCCCTTAGAGGCTTTTGAAGATATTGAAAATTTAATCCTAGAGAGTTCTGAAAAACAGAAATGCCAGAAGAAAATAACAGATTTTTAAAGTAAATTTTGACAATTTTCAAACTGAATGAATTGACTGAAGTGAAATATAATTTTTAGTTAAACTGAATAAATTTATATATTCTATTTCTTTCAAAAAATTTCAAACCCACTAAAATAAACCCCTATCCCATTCATCTCTAGTAGACACATATGTGATGTAAGTCGACACCACATTCATCCATAGGATCAAGCCAACCGCCTATCATAACAAATAGAATTAACTTAAACAAAGAATATTAAAATCAACAATAGCCAATTTGCAAAGTCATCATAAAATCTATTGGAATACAATTACAAGAAGAACTTGATCACGCAACAAGAAATGCCACAGCCATTTTTTTGCATGATCAGCATTATAATACTATAAGAACTAAAATTAAGAGATAAATAGGGCAGTTATGAGTTATAAGTTATAAGCGAGAGTTATAAGTTATAAGCGATAGTTATAAGTTACTTTAAAAAAAAACCAATAAAGAAAATAAAAAATTAATTGGCGCCCGAGCAGGGACCCGCACAAAAATATCCTTCATCAAGTGTGGTTCGACTCCACTAAAAGGACACGGATGTCCATATAGGAAGTGTGGGTCCATAAATAAAAAAATAATATAAACCTCCAAGTTTCCATAAGGTTATCCGAATCAACAAAGGTAACGGAAACAAACTTATAAATCGAATATCCCATAAAAGGGAGAAAAAAGTGTAAAAAAAAATTAATCAAGTATCCCAGAAAAGGAAAGGGAGAAAAGAAAAATAAAACAAATTAAAACTTTTATAAACTAAAATAAACTTAAAAAAAAATATATTAAATTTTTTTTAATAAAATTTTGAAAATAAATAATAATACAAAAACATTGCGTATAAAGAACAACAACAATTTCAGTGAAAAAAACTGCTCAATCAAGCAGATAATTCTTAGAAGACACATAGGCTGCAGTAAAACTGAAACAACAATAAAGAGACGCAAGTGACAAAATATATAAAATTAATAAAAAAACAAGAAATAAAGTACGTCACAACAACAAAAACATAAAAAAAATTAATTTTTAATCATTGCAACAACAAAAAGTTACTACAACAACAACAACAAAAATAAAAAGTAATTATATCAAGGAAAAGTGGCAACAAAAAACAGTACAACAACAACAATAAAAATATTGTAATAAGAACAAAATAACAAGATATTAAACATAACAAAGTTTACAACAACAAATACCACTAAAATATATTTAACATCAATAACAACAAATATCTGGCAAAGCAACAACAAGAAAATTATTAAAAAGAAAGCACAAAAACCGAAATATTTCGGAACCACAACAAGGCAAATATAAAAAACCAACAACAACGAAAATAGTGTACAGAAACAACCACAGCGGAGCGGCAGCAGTGGCAGCAACAACGGCAGAAGCAACTACAGCAGAACAGCGGTAATAGCAACAACAACCACAGAAAAAAAGATACTCGTAAGCTTATTTTTAAGAACAGTATAAGTAAAATATATATATATAACATAATATAATACAGTATATAATATATATGTATATATAAGACTTTAATAAGAATACACATACTTAATTGTTAGAATACGACAGACGATTGACACAAATCCTTTGAGAAAAATTTGAGTGAATGTATCATAGTGATATTAGTGAAACTGGATAAAATTATAGAAAAATTTAGCAAAATGAGTGTAGCAAGCAATACCACAGGAATGCTCACAGCAGAAATTATTTCAGAATTAATAAAAAGGAATACAATTTCGTTACAGAATGAGATAGAACTTTTGAAAAATCAAATAACTCAATTAACGACGAGAGATAATATAACAGAATACACAGTACAGACTATTGACGCAAATGTTAGATGCGACGAATCATTAGAGGTAATAAAATCCTTACCGGAGTTTGCAGGAAGACCTGAAGCATACGTTAGTTGGCGAGAAGCCGCCCATAACTCAATGACTTTGTATAACCGTGGTAGCAAAAGATACTTTGCAGCACTAACGATATTAAGAAACAAAATAATACAATACGCAAATGACGTTCTTACAAATCACGGAACGGTCCTCAATTTTGACGCGATCATAAGTCGCTTGGATTTCGCCTATGCCGATAAGCGACCAATCCATATCCTTGAACAAGAGATAAGCATTCTTCGACAAGAAAACTTGTCCATTATTGATTATTATAACGATGTCAATAAAAAATTGACTTTGATAATTAATAAGACGATAATGTCACATGGTTCAAATAAGGGACTAGTAGATCAACTTAATGACCAACACAGGAAAAATGCCTTGAGAATATTCATTTCAGGACTTAACGGTTCCCTTATCAAACATTTTGTTCTCGTTAGCCCCATCTGATTTACCAAATGCTTTAGCAAAAGCTCTAGAATTAAATTCAAACAATATGAGAGCAAATTTTGCTTTCCAATTCAGTAGGAGTCAGGCTCAGCCGAACCCAGTAAAATTGCAAGTTCATAATCCTCGAACATCTCCTCTAAACTTCACAAATAACCAGTTCCAGAACAATTTAAGATTCCCTCAAGTAAACAAAAATAACCAACAATATGCACAAAGATATAACCAAGGATTCCAGAACAAAAATAACCAACAATACGTACAAAGATTTAATCAAGGATACCAAAGAAACCAACCTGAACCAATGGACGTGGATTCCAGTATCCACAAACAAACTCAACACGAACAAACATACGCCAAACGGAATTTTGAAGAACATAAAAGAACACCACAACCTCCATCTAAAATTCAACGCATAAATAATATTCAAGAACAAGCTTTTTTAGGCTGAAGACAGGACTCCCATACATTTATAGGTACTGCGGAGTAACAGGAAGAAAACTAAAAGTCCTAATTGACACAAGAGCCACTTGTTGCTATTGCAAACCAAACACTTTTTTTATATAGTGATAAATTAGATATAATTAAAAGAGTAAAAACAATTAACGGATTCACCACTATTGAAGATTATAGTGATGTAAATATCTTCAATACGATACGGAGATTTTACGTAATAGAAAATTTAGAAGCAGATATGCTAATAGGGCTTAATATTTTGAAAAAAGCAGGAGTTGTAATAGATTTAAAGAATGAAATATTAAAATATAATAACAAAACGGAAAAAATTTATATTGAAAATAATAATGGAAATTTTAATACTACCTTGGGAAGCTCAAATGCTCCTATGGCGCCCGCTGATGAATTATGCCAGCAATTATGTAATTTAAGTACTACTCTGGGACAAAAAGATCCTAGAAAGCCAGCGAAGAATATTACCGCTTATAATAATTTAAAAAATGGGAATCTTGAATATTTGAAAACAGAAACAAAGAATGAAATCGAAAAAATTCATTCAAATATAAATACAAATTTACCCTTTAGAACGGATGTTAAAGCTGAAATACGCACAATTGTTGAAACTCCCATATGGAGTAAACAGTACCCATACCCCTTGTCCGTTAATACTTTTGTGAACAATGAAATCGAGAATCTATTAGATAATGGTATAATACGTCCAAGTAAAAGCCCCTATAATTCACCAATATGGGTTGTACCAAAGAAAGGAGTAAATGAAAATGATACACAAAAATTTAGGCTAGTTATAGATTATAAGAAAATTAATGAATATACAGTTCCCGATAAATACCCTATCCCAGACACAAATGTTATATTAGCAAACTTAGGAACAGCAAAATACTTCTCTACTCTAGATTTAGAGTCAGGTTTCCATCAAATTACAATGCAGGAAAAGGATATAGAAAAAACAGCTTTTAGTGTCAACAATGGCAAATATGAATATTTAAGACTACCTTTCGGATTAAGGAATGCCCCTAGCATATTTCAAAGAGCGATGGATAATATATTACGCAATTATGTAGGAAAGTTTTGTCATGTATATATCGATGACATAATAATCTATTCAAATAATATAGAAGAACATAGAGAACACTTACAGGTAATAGTCAAAACACTTAAGGATGCCAATATGAAAATATCTTTAGAAAAATCAAAATTTTATGAAACCGAAGTCGAGTTTTAAGGATATATGGTTGCCCAAGGAATTATTAAAACAGACCCAAAAAAATTGAGTGCATTAAACACTTCCCTATTCCATCTACTTTGAGAAAATTACGAAGTTTTTTAGGAATTACAGGATACTATAGGAAATTTATTCAAGACTATGCTTTAATAGCAAAACCCTTAACCAGATACTTGTCAGGAGAAAATGGAAGAATTTCCCAACATATGTCAAAGAAAGTAAAACTGGATTTAGACCAAGAAGCAGTTATTGCATGTGAAAAACTCAAAAATCTACTAGCAAACCAAATTGAATTGGCACAACCAGACTATACAAAAAAATTTATTTTAACTACTGACGCATAAAATGTTGCAGTCGGAGGAGTTCTGTCCCAAGAAGATAAACCAATCACGTTCATATCAAAGACATTAAATAACACTGAATTAAATTATGCAACAAATGAGAAAGAGTTATATGCTATCGTATTTGCTTTGAAAACTTTAAGGAATTATCTTTATGGCGTTACAAACCTAGAAATCCACACGGATCATCAACCTTTAACATTTGCAGTTTTTACCCGTAATCCTAATGCTAAAATGAAGCGATCGCATGCATTAATCGAAGAATATTCTCCAAAAATCATATACAAACCGGGAAAAACTAAGAAAGAAAAAGCAGACTCTATTTCACGACAATACTTACACAATATATCAGACATTTCAAGTAACAGCACTCAACATTCAGCAGAAAGTAGCGACAATATAAATATAGCAGAAACAACCCGACCACTAAATCAATATTCGCAACAGATATTACTGAGTAAAGCTAGATTCACAATACATGAATCAGTTACAAATTTCGGAAAAACATGGCACATTATAGATTATGATACAGTTGACAATTTGATAAATATACTTAAAGAATTTTTAAAACCAAATGTGGTTACAGGTATACATTTGCACCGTAGAAGATTTGTACGAAATAAAATCCAAATTATTAGAAACATTCACTATTAAATTTCTTTATACTAAAAACTTCCCAACGGACATAACTAACACAGAAGATCAAAACATGATTGTCGAGGAAACACACAATCGAGCACATACAAATTTTAGAGAAAACTTAAAACAAATATGTAAATTATATTATTGGCCAGACATGACCAAACAATTTAAGGAATATGTTCGAAATTGTGACATATGTAACAAAAACAAATACAATCGCCACCCTCAAAGAGTGCCAATCGGTGAAGCCCCTATACCAGAAAGGGAAGGAGAACAAATTCATATAGACATATTTTTTTGTACAGAAATTAAAGTTCTTAACAGCAATATACGCTTATTCCAAATACTTAATAATCAAACACATAGATGACAGAATAGACCTAGAACAAAAGGTCCTCAACATACTTCAAAGTTTTCCCGAGACAAAACACATTACCTGCGATAATGAACCAGGTTTCTCTTCAATTCAATTCAAATCTTTAATGCAGAGAATGAACATCGAAGTTTACTATTGCACACCGAAACATATTACTACAAATGGTCAAGTTGAAAGAGTACATTCAACCCTAATAGAACTATCACGTTGTATCCAACAGGAATACCATTTAATTAGCGATTTAGAAAGTATCTACAGGGCTATACAATAAATCGATCCATTTTGTAACTGATAAAAAACCTATAGATATATATCTTAATAAAATCACACACAATGAAATACCATTAAAGTTAAGCAACGTACAGGAAAAAATGATAGAAAGAAATAATAAGAATAGAATAATAAAAACATATAAAAAGAATGACGTTATATATGAAAAAATAATAGGAGAAAGAAATAAGTTACAACCAAAATACAAAAAACAAAGGGTAAAAGAAGATTTAGGTAATACTGTAAAAATATATAGCAAGTCAAGAATAGTTCATAAAGATAATATAAAATTATAAAATTAATTCCAGAAAATGATTCTTACATCGATAATTATCCTTTTAATACCATTCACTCAATGCGAAATTACTGACTATACGAGAGACGATTATGTCCTAACAGAAATTGGACCAGCCGCGACTTACACTGACTGGGGAGACATATTTCACATAACACATTTTACATATTATAAAGAAATTCTATATGACACAAAAAAAAAAACTAATTAAGGAATCACATAGCTCAAACCTTATAAAAATCAAGACTAGTGATACGGGAAACACAGTTTATTATAATAAATTCAACACGGACTTAGAAATGGACCAAATAGAACGACTGATATCACAATTAGAAATTACGACGGAGAGAAAATCGAAAAGAGGTATAAATGAACTCGGTACAATATGGAAATGGATTTCGGGAACACCAGACCATGACGATATTGTACGAATAAACGTGAACTCATAGAAAATAACAATAGACAGTTTACTACAAATTCCAAATTATTTAAGGTAGTTACACAACTAACAAATATTGTCAGTAAAATAGAGAATAGTTCAACCTTAATTAACATAATGCAACACAGAAATAAATTAATACTAACAGATCTAGAAAATACTCTCCAAACTATTGTATTAGGAAAAGTCGGAATTCTTAACCCAACAATATTGAATATAAAAGAAATTAAAGATATTGTAAGTCATGAACACAATAATTTTACAATCACAGATGTAATTGACGCATCTAAATTTAAAATAGTACAGAATAATGAAATAATTGTAATATATATTAAATACCCTGTAATTAAAGATATATGTATACTTTATGAAGCTAAATCTATAAGTCAAAGCGATGGAAAATTAGTAACAGAAAATGAAATAATTAAATGTAAAAACACATACTCTAACATTAAAACATGTAAAATAAAATTAAGTGCTAGTTATTGTGAAATGGATTTTAAAGAAACTTGCTTTTCTAAAATTTTAAATAATCAAAAAGGAGAATGTCTGAAAATTAAAGAAAAAAAACAAACAATTAGAAATTATTAAAGATGGCATAATCTTAATATCAGGAAAACACACAGTTGATAACATCGACCTCGATGGTACATATTTAGTAACCTTCAATAACACCATAGTAATTGACAACAAAATTTATGAAAATCCAAGTAGCATAATTTGGAACTATATTAAATCAAATCAGCCTAGTCGGTTTGAAGTCCTCGAATATCTTGAATCAGAAAACATAGATTTAAAATTTAAAAATACAAACCTTTTAAATATGGGCCAAGAAGAAATTAAATCTCACCCAACTCTTTGGGCACTCTTATTTTTGGCAATAATTATTGCTTTGATTTATGTTATTATCAAAATCCGGCAAAAAATTAAAAATATAAAAAAGGAAAATTGTGAAGATAATGCCAATATGCTTGAATCTATCACAAAATTGATGAATTAACATCCTAAGCCGAAACGAGGACGTTTCTTTTTTTAACAAGGGGGTAGTTAATGCAACCCAAACCCACTAAAATAAACCCCTATCCCATTCATCTCTAGTAGACACATATGTATGTGATGTAAGTCGACACCACATTCATCCAAAGGATCAAGCCAACCGCCTATCATAACAAATAGAATTAACGTAAACAAAGAATATTAAAATCAACAATAGCCAATTTGCAAAGTCATCATAAAATCTATTGGAATACAATTACAAGAAGAACTTGATCACGCAACAAGAAATGCCACAGCCATCCTTTTTGCATGATCAGCATTATAATACTATAAGAACTAAAATTAAGAGATAAATAGAGCAGTTATGAGTTATAAGTTATAAGCGAGAGTTATAAGTTATAAGCGATAGTTATAAGTTACTTTTAAAAAGAACCAATAAACAAAATAAAAAATTAATTTGCATATATTTTGCATATAAGCGAATACCGCTTGTTTGCAATTACCGCCTGTATGCAAAATTTCTTTTACATTATAACAATTGCATATAACCGATATCTACTGTATATTCAATTTATGATTTTTAGTTTTTCAAATCGTCGCGAAAAGACGCTTGTAGGCAAGGCATGCTCGGGGAGATGTAATGGCGTCTGCTTTTATAAATGAATCGAATATGCTTTTTGAAAGTACGTTTGCGTTCATGAATGAAAATTTTGTTGTTGTGTAATTTACTATAAATTTTGACTTCGGCAATTTGGCTGCCATATTGGTTTCTGAAGCTTTTTCAAACGATTGTTGTTTTTGAAGAACAATATTTGTAATTTTTGCGGGTGACATACATATCTATATGTGAACGTATATAAGTATGTATGTTGTGTATGCATTTTTTGTGTGAGAATGTCATATGCACATATTTACATGCATACTTATATTGTAAGTATGTATGATGATTTTTGAGACTATTGTTGTTTTTCCAGAAGAATGTTTGTATTTTTTGATTTACATGCGTACGCATATATTATTTGTGTGAGAACGTCATACGCACATACACACATATGTGTGTACGTATGTAAATATAGAGAAGCGAGCGCTTTTTATGTTACGGATAAATGACAATATCTTGATTTGAAATTGATTTGTATTTGCATACATATCTCCGGGATAAATGCGTATGAAAGTTTTAAATGATAAGAGGTGTTATTTCATATATTATTATTGTAATATATTATGTTTTTAGGATATTACGATAATATTTTATATATATAGCATATATACATACATGCATATGAAATTATATAATACATATCAAAGATAAGAAATATTTAAAAAGTAGCTTTTATTTGGACATTAACTACAAATTTTACCATGAAAATAGCATAATTTAATAATAATGTTATCAATTTTGCATGAATTCATAAAAAATCGCAAAATGAATATAATTGATATGATTGCATATAAACGTATAAAAATATAAGCAAAAGAGCAACATACGTCTGAAATAGCAATGTACATTTCTGAACATAATTTTCATTCAATGCTCAATGCTTTCTGTTAAAATTTCTCCTTCTGAGCCAAAAGTGGTGAAATCCACTAATAGGATTTTGATAGCTCTTGACAGTTCACACGCAGGAATAAAAGGATGTTCAACTTATTCCAGTGTGAGAGCGCTTCAAAATTAGCGTTTTTTTATAACATTTTCCATTATGGCCACATTGTGCAAAATAATAATTTTTGGACATTTAAATCTTTCTAAAGTATAATAAAACAACTGTCTTTTGACTTTGTTATACCCAATAAAAGGATTTAAGCTTGTTAGCTCTCAATCATTACATGTTTTTAATCATTTGAGCCAATTGAAAATAATACTATGATTCTTCAAATTACAAAACTTTTCATCAAATACTTTAAATTTCACAAATTTATTTAATTTTCATTGTTTTACATTTTTTATAAGTGGTCTTGAACGATGCAACAAATCTGTTTACATATTTTTTTGGTAAGATTTCAATCTGGTCATCGCTCGTTTCCAATTGCTAAACGTCAAAACCTCCTGAACTCGATCAACTGTCAAACTGACTAAATGTTATCTAGTATGTTAAATTTCCCAGGGGGTAATATTCCCATATTTACCGATGTGGTATTTATTTTGTTTTTGTTTTACATGAAAAATAATTTCACCACTATTCCCACAATGTTGAGCTTGTTTATTAATTGTGGCAAACTGGCATCTCTGATCAGCTGACTTTATTTAAATTTGAAAATGGAATCTGATGGAAGCAAAATTAAAATATGTATTAAAAGTGTAAATGTAAATAAAATAATGCCAAATATTTGTTTTAGAGGAGCAACAGAAATTAATTACATACATGCGAGACAATCGGTCGATTGAAAAGCCGACAGCGCAGGTGTATTATAAAAAAATTTTAGAGACAGAAAATCTGGGGTTGGATTGGTCTTTAGTGAGGCTAAAGCCAATGCGCCAATGCTATACAAAGGCGCGAGCTTGGCAGAATTCGACGGGATAAGGTGCCATGCAAGACGGCGAATCAACATAAGGTAATTTAAAAATAAATTGTTTGGTATATATATATATATATATATAGGTATAATTTTGAGAACTTGTCCTTTTTTCTACGATTTGGAAGACATATTTGGCTATAAAGAGTTTCAATCCAATGCATTTGTTTTGGATACAGAAGACTTAGAAAACAACTCGACGTCCACCACAGACGATTTCGACGCCGGAAGCAGTTCAACGAACACTGCAAATGTAGCTACCACACCTAAAGATGTAGATATTTTTCAAGAAGTCGGTATGTCACCAGAATCTACATGCAACACAATAAATCGTCGCAAGGGTATTTATTCGCGGACAGGTCTTGCCGATGTGCTTACTATGCATTCAGGTTTAGTTAAGGTGAAGCAACAAAAGTTAGATATAGAAACCAAAATGAAAGATAGAGAGCTATATTTAAAAGAAAAAGAATTCGATTCGAAATACGAAAAATTTTTGTTTAAAAAAAAAATGCAATTCGGAAGAGAGAATCTATATATTATTCTAAGACAAGGCGCTTATTTCCAGAGATCTACAAAACGTACAGAGACAAATAATACATCAAATTAAAGTGTGCGATCTGAAACTTTGCACAAATTTTACAGATTTTAAATTCATTGAACCACTTTTGCTATATTTGCGATTAAAGTTCTTCAATTTTTACATTAAGCTAATATAAGCAGGGCTTCTACAGAAAAGAGCATATATGTAAGAGAATTAATAATTAAAAATGTTTCTGTCATTTGCTTTCGTTACACACATACCCACATACGCGAAGGCGCAAGTGCGAAACCTAACAACAACAATGTTGTCCGCTCGGTAGCAAAATGACAATAAGCATAGATAAATTGCTACGAGACTCTTTGGTTCGAGAGAGAGCTGTCAAAACTCGCAATGATGCCACTGCTGAAAAATATTAACTTGGGTATTTAATAAATTATACAAAACACTAAATTAAACACTTTGAAAATGCATACATACATATATATATAAATGCTAAAATGCAAAATCATTAATTAATTTACATAAACATTTATTTTGCCAAAATATGTTCGCACAGTTTGATTTCACACTAATTTCGTCAAGTAATTATAGCGCTGCTTTTCTGGCATCCCGCCTTTTTCACTAACTGCTGGCAAGAATGATAGAGAAAGAGATTACGCAATGCGCATGTTTGCTTTCAGTCAGCTGTTCTTCCTGACGTCACGGTTGACTTATTATTCGCCCGCGCTATTGAAAGTGAATTCAAATTGTGTTTTCAAGTGTTATATTAATTGTTAAATTCTATATTTTTAAAATGCGTTGTGCAGTGTTCGGTTGTAATAATAACAATGGTAAAAATAGGTCTACGAAGTGGAGATTTTTTCATTTCCTTAAGGATAAAGCCGCATTAAAACAATGGATTCAAATAACGTACTGGAACAGATGACGGAGCTGGTTTCATCAATGAGAGTCATTGGTAAAAATGGTTTGCTTCCATTCCAAAAAGGTAATACTCAAGCTACATATATATTTAGATAAGTTGATTTTCTACAGTTTTTGATTTTACTTATGATTTACAGGTATACTCCAAAGCAATAATGCTTTGAAATTGCTGCTGGATGACTTAAAACAGCAGCACAAAATTGATTACGTTTTGACCTATCGATTGAACCAGGACGTTTTGGAAACAATTTTTGGCGTAATCAGGTCAAAAGGTGGTCTTCACGATCACCCTAACAGGCAGGAGTTCAAATATAGGCTGCGTTCCTATATACTTGGTCACAACGAAGGAGCGGTCACAAAAGAAGGCAATGTTGAAGTCGACAACACACCAGATTTGGAAGGAAATTACTTACCTCTAACCGGTAGTTATCAAAATAATAAACGTACATAGTATTATAAACCTAAGACTACAGAAAACATTATTATATAAAATTGTATTGATGTTAACAAATGCAAATATGTACTTACATACAAACTAAGTTTTTGCACACTAACCACTGTTTTTTATCCTAATTATACTAATAATAATAACTAACAATTTATTCCATTTATTGATACGCATGTACATAAGTATGTATGTTTATTATATTTTTGCAGGTAATATTTTTCAACGTGTTGGAGATTCTCAACAATGACGGACTTGAGAATTTGGCAGGATACATCTGCCATAAACTCGGTAAAGACAACCCCGAAATTTGTGCCAATTCCGAAAATTGTTCGTCCCATACTTGGGTGGATCACCTTTCTGAAGGAGGACTCTCAAAACCAACAGATATGTTGATGGAGCATATGAGAGCCTTGCAAGCAATATTTGACGACGTCAATGGTAATGATTTGCATATATGTACAAATTACGTCCAGAAACACATAGATTTAAGAGATTTTGTAAATTTTAGCTCGAAAATAAAAGAATTATTTTTCAGAGCTAGAATGTATTTTAGGATTCGTTCCTTAAATAAAAACATAATTGAAGATATGTTTAGTAAAAAAAGAAAATTAAATAAAACAATAAATTGATACTTGGTTACAAAATATTCAATCTTTTTATTTACATAAATGTATATGGTTGAAACAAACACTCTTTTTAAATAATACAATGAAAATTCAATTAAATGAATATGTAGGTTAATGTTCACTATAAAATACTCACTTACATTGATATCTTTTATTAATATTCACTTATATTGATGTTAAATTTGATGATATTCATGATTTTGTATGCCTGCAATACAAAATTGCTTCTTTTTGCAAAGAAAAACAACCAACTGAAAATCAGCTGAATGTAAGTTGGTGAACCGTGACGTAGATGCGCAGAACGAACAAAATTTGAACTCGTCATTGCGCAATCTTGTTTCTATCATTCTTGAACTGCTGGTTGACGGCACCCTGATTGTGTTTTGTTGCCAGCTCAGAAAACAGATCAGCTGCAAGCGAGAGAGCAAGAAAAGGGATTCTAATCAAGTTATCTATGACAATAAGAGAATGACGAATATTACAAATTACAAATGTTTGCTTTGGCATGTGCACTGGTACATACATACATATGCATGCGCTAAGGCGCTATCTACGATTTGACATGCGCTCTCTTCTATGTTGCACGAATATGTATGTACGAGCTAAGGAACACTGCGCTTTGACATGCGCACTCTACTTTGTTTTATATTCACACATACATACTTACAAACATATGTATGTATATACATATGTGTGGGCGAAGACGCAAGTGCAAAATCTAACAGAAATATTGTTGTCGGCGTTATTTTGATTAGAAGTGTTATTGCGTTAGGTAAGCTTTGAGTCAGTTCAGTTTTCTTCCAAAAGTCAAGGCGGCTATTACCAGCGAATACATACATACTACATCGAATATCAGTTCAGATTCAGATTAATTATCTATATAAATAAAAATGAATTGTTGTTCGTTAGTCTAATTAAAACTCGAGAACGGCTGGGCCGATTGAGCACACTTTGGTTTTAAAATGTTTGCGTAGTCCAGGGTAGGTCTAAACGGTGAGCAAATAAGGAAAAATTACGAGTAAGATAGAGTAAAACGACAATTCCATTTTCCCATATAAAAGTTGACCACTTACTTGCTGTCAAACATTTGACGGTATTTGTACTCTCAGTTCCACTCGAATTGAAGAACGCATTAAAACAAGACTTTTGAAACGACAACATCATCAACTTTGCTCATAACATCGTGTATTTAAATTTCAATTTCAAAATATAAAAATATGATTAATGTGTTGACATATTTGATGATGCGAACCTTACAGTGTTACCAACTCTCAAAAATACTTTTATTATAATAACGGGGCATCTCTGCCTGTGCAGACTCCACATTGCTCATTGCTTACTAGATATAGAATACTACATAGTTTGCCATATATCGTAAGCTAGAAGCTGTCTCTTCAGCAGTTTAACAGCGCAGTTTTCATTGATATGAAAATTTCGAAGAGGCAACATATTCCATTTCCACATATGCCGACGGCATTTTAATTTCGGTAATATGAAAATTAGAAGAGCGAGTTAAGACGGTTGTGTTATATTATAAAAATAAAGTACATTTTCAAATTAACATTTAATATTTAGTATAATATTGTTAATTTATTGAAATATTATGCAAATTGCGTTGGGAAGTCTTAAATTTAATAAACTTATACAAGCATAAATCAAAATATCATTCCTCATTTTAAATTTATTATTTTAATTGGTATATAAAAGTTATGCCACAATTATTATATAGTAGTCCAAAAATATAAATTCTTATTTTTCCCAGAAATACATTTGTAAAAAAAGGATCTTTATCCTTTGTTATTATCTTATTTTTTCCAAAAATACATTTGTAAACAAATGGATATTTATCCTTTTTTTATGTTCCACACAAAAGATTTAAGGAGTTCAAGAGCTCAAAACGTGCCCTACATCAGCTACCTACCCGACGGCATTTCGCAAATGATAAAATAAATTTTTCAAGAGCTCAAAGCATACGCTACATCATCTCGAACCTACCTACCCTACGCTTTTGCACAAATGATTATATCATGATAGAAATGCCCACATACAGATTTGGCAATGGCAATAATAGTTAGTACTCTATAAATTCTATCCTGTTGAGATGCCCTGTAATAAGTGTATCCGAACGTTCCATTGTTTTGTCCATAAATTTTGAGACTTTTTGCTGCGCTCCTACTTTAACATCCTTGGTTTTGTCATCTCATGTTGAAAAAAAAGAAACATTTAATTGGAGAAATAAGAAAGTAATAAGTGTATCCGAACGTTCCATTGTTTTGTCATCTCATGTAAAAAGTACGTGTATCCGAACGTTACATTGTTTTTTACATACATTTAGAGACTTTTTGCTGCGCTCCTACTTTAACATCCTTGGTTTTGTCATCTCATGTTGAAAAAAAAGAAACATTTAATTGGAGAAATAAGAAAGTAATAAGTGTATCCGAACGTTCCATTGTTTTGTCATCTCATGTAAAAAGTACGTGTATCCGAACGTTACATTGTTTTTTACATACATTTAGAGACTTTTTGCTGCGCTCCTACTTTAACATCCTTGGTTTTGTCATCTCTTGTTAAAAAAAAAGAAACATTTAATTGGAGAAATAAGAAAGTAATAAGTAAGTAATAAGTGTATCCGAACGTTACATTGTTTTGTCCATAAATTTAGAGACTTTTTGCTGCGCTCCTACTTTAACAACGTTGGTTTTGTCATCTCATCTTAAAAAAAAGAAACATTTAATTGGAGAAATATTGAAATACTGCTAAAAGTGATTTTCTTCTCGCTGCTTACAATGCCGAGGAAAAGAAAACGACCTGACATAGGTCGTCGAAGTCGTGTAAATGGGCAACGAGCTACTTTACGCTCCAACCGCACTAATGACCAGCGAGATGCTGATAATGATAACAGTCGTACAAGTATGGGAGAATTACGTTCAAGAGTAAATAACTATCAAGTGGATAGGGGGAGAATGGAACGAGTTCGTGCACATCGATCACAACAGCAGCGAGCACGGGATAACGAATTTAATCGATTCCGCAGACGCAATGCTCCTGTAAACCTCGAACGAGGAGCAATTTCCTACGATCCGGAATTTTATTATAGTGCCGACAAATCTGTGACGATTGAAGTAATGTCAATCATTTGTCAACATAGTAAAGCATTAAAGCACAGTAGTGAACCTGCAGGATTATGTTGTGCAGGTGGCAATGTACAATTGCCTCAATTGGTTCCACCACCTGAACCGTTACACTCATTAGTTAATGGGATGGAAAGTGAGTCTAAACACTTCTTGGCTAACATCCAAAAATATAATAATTGCTTCCAAATGACATCGTTTGGTGCAACACATATAGTACAAGACGGGTTCATGCCTACTTTCAAGGTAGTATACCATAATTGTTTTAGTGAAATTCTAATTTGTATTTGTATCACAATTAATTTACCCAGTTCTTAAACAATTACAGATACAAGGACAAATTCATCACCTACTGGGGCAATGCTGCCAGTGCCAGATGCAGATCATAAATTTTTGCAAATTTATTTTATGGGCAATCAAGATGTGGAAGTTGATACACGTTGTGGTCATAATCCAACCGTCAAGCGAATCATTGTCCAACAACTGCAGACATTTCTTCACGAAAATAATGAATTAGTGAAGATGTTCAAAATGGCACTGGATCGGATGCCATCAAACAGCCATAATATTGTAATAAGAGCCGACAAAACACCTGCTGGAGAGCATGCAAGGAGGTTTAATTCATCGACAATAGATGAAGTGGCTATTGTCGTTGTTGGAGAGAATTTGCAATCAAGAGATATTGCCATGAATTATTATGCATACAGACTCATGATCCGTGGAGGTGAAGTAAATCACATTTTGATGTGTCAACGGCTCTTTCATCAGTATGCAGTGGACATGTACGTCAAAATTGAGACTGAAAGATTGACATAAATCCGTCTTAACCAGCAGCAGCTTCGATCTGAAGAGTACATTCATCTTCGCGACGCAAACAATCAATGCTGACGGCAATGTAAATAATGTAGGAAGAATGACAATTTTACCGGCCACTTACATCGGAAGCCCGCGCCACATGCACAAGTACGCTCAAGATGCGATGTCTTATGTTCGAAAGTATGGCTGTCCAGACCTATTTATTACATTCACCTGTAACCCACAATGGATTGAAATAAAAAAAGATCTGCTACACAACCAAACACCACTTGATAGGCATGACATCACAGCCAGAGTTTACAAGCAAAAATTAAAATCTTTAATGAATTTCATTACAAAGAATCGTGTGTATGGCCAAGTACGTTGTTGGATGTACTCTGTTGAGTGGCAAAAGCGTGGTTTGCCACATGCTCATATATTAGTCTGGTTGGTTGACAAAATAAGGCCAGAAGAAATTGATTCCATTATTTCAGCCGAAATTCCTGATGAAACGGTTGACCCAAAATTGCATACGATAGTAACTAAACACATGATACATGGACCTTGCGGAGTTTTCAACAACAGCTCACCCTGTATGATCAACGGCAAGTGCTCCAAACGGTACCCGAGAAACTTGCTTGCTGAAACCATCTCGGGAATCGATGGTTACCCATTGTATCGTCGGCGATCAGTTGAGGACGGTGGACGATCTGTAGATGTGAAGATAAAAGGACAAGATTTTCATGTAGGCAATCGTTGGATTGTGCCGTTCTCGCTCATATTGTCCAAAACTTTTGAAGCTCACATCAACGCGGAATTTTGTAACTCTGTGAAATCCATAAAGTACATATGTAAATATGTTAACAAAGGTAGCGACATGGCCATGTTCGCAGTAACAAACACAAATGATGAAGTGTCTCACTCTCAGAAGGGTCGCTATTTAAGCAGCAATGAGGCTATTTGGCGCATATTTTCGTTTGCAATTCATGAAAGACATCACACTGTATTGCATTTGGCAGTTCATTTAGAAAATGGACAATCCAAACAACGCTGTGGATAGAGCGACACGTCCACCTGTGACTTGACAGGTTTCTTCTCAATTTGTGCAACTGATCAATTCGCTCGCACTTTGATGTATGCCGATATGCCGCGCTACTACACATGGAACGCATCATCAAAGTCTTTTCAGCGTCGTAAACAAGGAACACCGCTTGAAGGATATGAAAATGTATTTGCCACAGATGCTATAGGCCGTATATATACAGTACATCCTAATAACGATGAATGTTATTATCTTAGATTGTTATTGGTGAATGTTCCTGGTCCGACATCTTTTCAATAATTGCGAACAGTTGATGGACATCTGTGTGCGACTTACCGTGAGGCGTGTCAAGTATTACGGTTGCTTGAAAACGATTCGCATTGGGATGATACGCTCAAGGATTCCGTGATATCTTCATCGCCGCATCAAATTCGCACACTGTTTGCGATTATAATATCGACATGTTTCCCCTCAAATCCGAATGATTTGTGGATGAAATATAGGGATGACATGTCTGAGGATGTGTTGCATCGCGTGCGTTGTGAAACTTTGAATCCTACATTGGAAATTACGGCAGAGATTTACAATGACAGAAGATATGTGTTTGTTGATGGCAAAAAAAGTATTGTCGTGTTTGGGCCTGACAGCACCCAATCGTGCTATGCAAGATGCATTAAACCATGAGTTGCAAAGAGAACTCCAGTACGATACTCAAGCTATGACCGAAGCAGTTCGCACAACTGTTCCGCAATTGAACGAAGAACAAAGGATTGCGTACGATCGTTTAACACAAGCTGTAAACAGTGGGTCTGGGGGGATTTACTTTCTTGATTCTCTTGGGGGTCTTGATTCTACTGGTTTTTTCTGCCGTTCCATCCACTTTTTGCAAAACGGACAATGCATTTTAAGGAGTTGAGGGATATATAGCTTCACTATAACTATATTATAGTTGTTTGAATTCTTTATTTTCTCGATGACAGATGTAGTTCTTCTTCTTTTCCTAACCATGGCCATCGTCAAAAAAAAAAAAACGACAGATGTAGTTTGATAGTTATAGTGTAAATATTTGTCAGTATTCACTCAAAAAAAATTGTCTATGGTAAAATGTCACTTGAAATGTTAACGTCTCTTTGCTGTGCATCTATACTATAATTCTTTAATATTCCTAAAAATCTAAAAGCAGCAAATTTCAATAAAATTAAAAAAGTATTGTGTCGTGTGTTTGTGACTTACTAAATATGCCTCCAATGATTAGGCGGTGCGAAGTCAGCCGCCGGGTCAGCTAGTTAAAAATAAAATGCCAAACCAAAGGCGAATTAGACGAAAAAGGAGTTTAACAGGTCGAAGAGTAGAGGTGAATGTTATAGATAAAAAGGAATTTTTAATTGTTAATGTATGTATGTATGTGAATTGACCTGTTTTATTAGAGCCGTAGTCATGCAGGATCTATGGCAAGTTATTTCAAAGCTGCCCCAAACTCCGTAGTTCTTCCGGAGTATAGTTCGCTTGGGGGTTTGACTAATATATGTTTACACTGTAAAGCAAAACATTTCGGAAGTGAAAAGGTAACTGTACTTTTCATTGTTTTATATTCGTAATATGTGTATATATATACTTATTGTCTTAATATTTGGTTGAAATTGTTACTAGGTAAGAAATGGCTTTACGACATGTTGTCATGGCGGAAAAGTTAAACTTCAAGAATTACGTGTACCTGAGTTTTTGAAAGCTGTGTTAGAAAATGATTTGAGCTCTTGGCGGGGACACTATTTGGAGAATATTCGGCAGCTAAAGAGTTCTATTGCTGCTGCATCATTCGAAGCGAAAATTGCGGAGCCTACAGGGCGCGGACCATATTGCTTCCGAATACATGGATCAATATATCATAGGGTATGTCCATTGCATGCAGATCATCCTTTAGAATCCTCCTACGCCCAGCTGTTTATTCTAGACACGGATCAAGCAACTGATATAAGGGCACAACATAATTCAAACTGCGATAGGTATTTGTTGAGAGAAATCCACGAAATGCTTTCAAATATTAACCCCTTGGCAAATGAGTATAAGCATATGGCGCAGGTTGAACGCGAAGAGGAACAGAGAGACAGAGAAGAAAATCGCAATGCTCGCCGAATTAGCATGCTACTTTTGCTTAGATCGATTATTACGTGATATTCACCAAAATGAAATACCTTTTGGTGGAAAGGTTATTTTATTAGGTGGTGATTTCAGGCAAGTTCTTCCTGTGGTGCCCAATGGCTCACGCGCCGCTATAGTTGGTAATTGTTTGAAACGGTGCTCACTTTGGAAATTTTTTAGGTGTCTCAAACTCTCAACGAACATGCGTTCTAAAGAATCCTTATACAACAGTTTTCTTTTGCGTGTTGGAGAAGGTCGAGAGCTCTCTCCAGAGTCGAAAATCAATATACCAGAAGAGATAATTTTGCTAAATGAAAATTTAGTGGATTGGGTATTTCAGCCTCAGTCTGGTGTTATTAGTCAAAACCATTTGAAGGATCGGGCAATTTTGTGTCCAAAAATGATCACTGTACGATAATAAATAGCGAAATAGTAAATATGTTGCCCGGTGAAGAAAGGGTATATTATAGCGTGGATACTGTCGTTTCTGAAGATCCTCAAGAGCAAGTCGGATTCCCTACAGAATTTCTAAACTCCCTTAATTTCAGTGGAGTAGCGCCTCATGAGTTAAGGCTTAAGGTTGGAACAGTTGTGATGTTAATCCGCAATCTTAATACATATGAAGGGTTGGTCAATGGGACTCGCTTGATAGTAAAAGTACTACATTGTAATTGTTTGGAGGTCGAAATTTTAACCGATGAATCACAAGGGAAACAAATTTTATTGCCCCGTATAAATTTACAGCCCAGCGGATCAAAACTTCCTTTTATTTTAAAACGCCGCGAATTTCCAATAATTGTGGCATTCGCAATAACAATAAACAAATCTCAAGGGCAGACTCTAGCAAGAGTTGGTGTTTTCCTCAAGGATGATTGTTTTACGCATGGCCAGCTGTATGTCGCATTGAGTCGAGTACGATCTTCTCAAGATATGAAAGTTAAGACTTACGACCAAAATAAAACCACTACGAATGTAGTTTTCCATGAAGTACTTGAATAAATTGAGTTTTTTTAAAAAAATTTTTTTTTACTTTTTTCATTTTAAATAACGGAGTCCCCCGATTATCGGGGGTTATTACTAGTGATAATTATTAAGAATACTAGAAATTGAAATGAAAGAAAAATTGGCTTTAAGTGAGCTTGAAATTAAGGAATGAATAGCAATGGAGGAATTAAAAATTAAAAAATAAAACTATACATACATACTACATAAAATTAAATAATTATATCTTTATTGTTTACAAAATGTGATAGAGCTTTTCTTAGGTCGCTGTGTTCATAAATTTCTTGTGGGAAGTCTGTTTCTTCTTGACTTTCTAAACTAGAATTTTCGTTTAATTTAAATCGTAGCAACATGCTGTGAAGGATACAACGTGCCAAAATCCATCTACAACAATTTTTATAATTAGTTTCATTTGTTAATCGGAACCGTAGTTCTTTTAAACTGCAAAATTTTTCTCTTAATTTCCCAAAACAAAATTGTAGCATCATGGACGCTTCCTTGGTATCCTATTGTCGCTTGTCTAATTCTTAGTGAAAAGTCACATACTACTTGCATTTTTATTTCTTCTCTAAATGACCAACAAAAAAATGTAGATTTTAAATTAATCAATGCGGTGATAACCCGCTCTGTCACTTTGGTAACTGTTCCGCCATCGCCTATTCCGAACAATGTTGCAATCTTTCTAATAGAGGCACTCTCTCCACTTGATCCCAGACGAAAAAGTGTTATCTTTAGTTAAAGATCGATTGGTAATTGTGGAACACATTTTTTGTTTTGGAAAACAGGGTCCTGCTTGATTAAGGATAATATATAGTTGTACTCAAAGATTTCTATGCGCAACATTTGTCGCATGCTGCCACTATCAAATCTGGGAAGAACATTATTGACCCATTGCGAAGATTTTGGTATCCCCCAATGGGTACTTCTCCGATTAGCTAAAATAAGCGCTGCATTAATGCAAAATTTATTAAGATATCGTCATCCTCTTCGTCACTGACTTTAACAAAATTGTAAAAAATATCTTCGGTAGGTAAAATGACGATTAGAGCGATGCTGGTTCCGTATTTGACTCTGTTTGCTGCTTCTAACAGACTTACTTTCTTTGTATTGTTGAAGTTAAGCTGTTTCAGCATTTTCTTCTATATTGAGTGGTGCGGATGATGGTTGTAGGATGGCTGGTAGTGGTTTACTTGCTGTTGTTTTTTGGTTATAAAACTTTTTCCCGTTGATAACAATAGTTACGTTGGTATACAAAATGATGAAGGTCCTGTTTAGAAATGTAGATTCGTTGTTTATTAAAATTTCTCCGTTGTATTTATTATCCTCCATGCAGTTTGGCAAACGACTTTTTAAAAGATTATTTATACAAGTATCATTACTTAAATCTACTACATTATTGCTTAAGCATATTTGTAGGGAATTGTATTTCTTACAATAATTTTCTATTCCATAAATTCCCTTTTCGCAGTTTAAAATTTTGTTAAAATTGTTCTTGTTGATCCTCCCGTTATTTTTTACTGCTCTAATATCTAATGTTTTACAATTTTGGTTATCTACGGTTGGGAGGCTAACAATATAAATTATAATTTTGCCATTAGTTGCAATTTTAATTTCGGCAAATTCCAGTGCTTCGTCTATATTTACATATGGAATATTGTTATTGTCTATTACTTCTTTCACAATATTTATTTCTTCATTTGATAAAATAAAAGAATTTATTATGTTGGCTTTTGCCCAATGTATTGCGTATGCAATATTTAAAATTTCTTCCTTAATTTTTTCTAATTTATATTTTAGCTGTAAAAATGCTTCAATTTCTAAACTTTTTTCATTTTGCATGGTTTTAAATATATTATTTGTAATATTTGTTATCTCGCTAATTTTGCCAACTGTAAGTTTGTTAGTTAATACCTGATTATTGTTATTTTGTAAGACATTATTTATTTTATTTGAAATTATTTCGTAGTCTTCATGGTCTGGACTTCCTGCAATCCATTTCCATGCGCTACCCAGGAAATTTATTGATCTTTTTATTTTTTGTTCTACTTTGAGATTGTTAAGTTGGGCTCTTATCTGTGTTATCAAGTGGGATATGAAGGGGTAATTGGGGTTTTTGCGGATAGTTTCAGTTTTGATAGTCGCTTCTATGTACTAGTCAAGTGTGTCCGTATATTTTTCTATGTCAATTTCATGTATTATCCTAAATGTTTCTGTTTGTAGTCTAGCCGTTCCCTTTTCTATTGTTATTAATTGTGAGTTTGAGTAGTCGAGGATCTGTACTTCCGCCAGGCATAGCGGTAGTAATATTCTGAAAAAAAATTTCGTACATATTTAGTTACGTATTCTAGCTTTGTGAATTATTTGTCCTTGTTCAGTTAACACATCTTCCTTAACTATTTCCTTACTGCAGGGTTTACTTTAACTTAGTTCCTAATCTCCTATTTTTCTTAACAAATATTATTTGTCCTGGTAGATATGATTTTATTTCCTTCTTATTTTATTATGGTATTCGATATCCTTTCTTTGTTTCTCGGCTAATTTTTCTAAGTTGCTTTGTCTAGTTCTTTCTATGTCCTCAGGGGTAAATGTAACATTTCTATGAAAAAATAGGTCTACTGGTCTTTTAAGTGTTGTGGAATGAACTGAATGATTATACTCAGATACTGCTCTTTCTAAAAGTACTTCAAAATTTCTGTGTCCACCGTTTTCTTTTATGAAACGCATTATTTCGATTAATGTAGAGTGGAACCTTTCTACTTGTCCGTTAGCTCGGCTTTTGTATGGAGGAGTAGTGTAAACTTCTATTCCTAATTCGTCTTTCATCATAAATTTTAAAGAAGCTGAGTTTAAAGATAGCTCATTGTCGATAACTATTAATTTTGGTACTCCGAAGAAAAATATAATATCACTTAAGGGTTTTCTGACGTCTTCTATTGCTTTGCTATTTAGGCTTTTTGTTATTGCGTATTTTGTAAATTTATCTAAAGCTGTCATGACTATTTTTCCCTCTAAAAATATATCGATATGGACTATGTGTCCTGGATATGTTGGTAATGGAGTTTCCGCAATTTTCGGTTGATTGGGATGTCTCTCGTAGTTATTTTCTTTACAAACGGTGCAGTTGGCTATTAGTCGTTTTATTTTATATAACATACCTGGAAATATTTTGTTTCGAGAATTTGTGTTTTATTTTCAGTGGCATTCCTATGTGCTCTTAAATGTTCTTTTAATATGACGCCCTCCTGTTCTTGTTCGTTACTAATATCTTCAACTAATTTTTGGGTATATCGGCTTTTAATGTTACTAAAATGAAAAGGATAGATATTTCGCATCATTCCTATTATCCTTTCTTCTGTATGAATTCCATTTATAACAGATGGGTTAAGGTATCGTTTCATGTAAGAAATCAATAACTGTTCGTTTTGTTGTTGCTGTTGGGAAAATTATTTTAAATTGATATGAAGATAATTCGTCAATCTTGAAAAAAATTTGGTTTTTGAAAACATTAATTGGAACTTCTGTACAAGGGATTACATTATGACTTGAGCTTTCATCGCTATGAATCGTAGGTGTGAGTGAATTTATTTGTATTGGTATCCTTTAAAGGGCGTCTGCAACTACATTTGTTTTACCAGGTTTATAAGTTAGTTCGTAGTTATATTTTTCTAAAATGGCTTTCCATCGCTTCATTTTACTATTAGTATTCTTATGGCTTAAGGCATAGGTAAGAGGTTGTTGATCGGTGATAATTTTAACTTTTTTTGAACCGTAAAGGTAATTTCTAAGTGAATTAAGTGACCATATTATACCAAGCATTTCTTTCTCATTCTCAGTTCTCGATATGAAAGTAATTGGTCTATCGTCTTGCAATAGCACGGCACCTAATGCGAAATCTGAGGCGTCGGTCGTTAGTTCAAAATCTTTATCGAAATTTGGGTGCGCTAAAACTATATCCTTGGATACTAAAGTATTTTTTATTTTATTAAATGCCTCTAAGGCCTCGTTGTCTAATTCTATGTCTATTTTTTCGAGTTCCGTTTGGAGACATGGCTTCTCCTCATAATAGTGCTGTTAATGGTTTAGCTTACTTTTGCGTAATCCTGGATAAATCGTCGGTAATAACCTGACATACCTAGGAAGGATTTTAATTCTTTGAGAGTTTGTGGAACTGGAAATTTAGCTACCACTTCTACTTTTTCGGGGTTGGTTTTTATCCCATTTGAACAGATTACATATCCTAAAAATTCTCTACTTCCTCTTTTAGCAAATGTACATTTGTCTAACTGGATTTTCATATTTGCATTTTCTAAGGTTTGGAATACTAACTCTATATTTTTAAAATGCTCTTCTTCATTTTTGCCAAATATTACGTCGTCAATGTAAACATAGCATCTTACTCTTATATGTTGTCGTAGGATATAGTGCTCTTTGGAATGTGTCTGGAGCATTTTTTAGACCGAAGGGTAAGCGGAGGAATTCGTATTTCTGTTGTTTACGGAAAATGCGGTATTTTCAATGTCTGACTCGCGAAGTGGAATCTGATGGAACCCACTTTTTAAGTCAATAACAGTAAATAGTTTATTGTTTCCCAGATTTGCAAGGACTTCGTTAATTTCTGGTATTGGATATTTATCGGGAATCGTAACTGAATTAAGTTAACGATAATCAACGACCATTTTTTTTTGCCAGAGGCATCTGACTTTTTGTTAACTATCCATATTGGAGAGTTATATGGAGATTTCGATCTCCTTATTATTCCGTTATCTAGGAGTTCTTCAATTTGGCGTTCGATTTCGTATTTTAATGCCATCAGATCCGGGTATGAGTAGACAGGGGTTTCGGTTGTTGTCCGGATTTCACCTTTTACGAGAGTGGTGTAGGTGAGTTTTTCATCAGGATCAGAGAAAAGGTTTGGGCATTTATCAATAATATTATTAACTTTGTTTTGTTGTTGTAAAGAGAGGTGTGGAATATTGATTGCCATATTATTCACTTCGTGTGATATTCTTTGCTTTAACATTATATTAATACTTTGATAAATCGTCATTAAATTTGTATCGGTATGAATAATTCCTTTTAATTCTTTAAGTGTGTCGTTGCCTACTATGTCGTGGTACGAAAAATTTTATTTTCCCTACTGTTGGTCCAAAAATGTCGACAAAGGTGTGGTGGGTAATTTCGATTGTCCCGGCAACTGATTTTTACTGTAAAGGGCTTTTCGTTCAGAATTGGATTCCTAATTCTAGTGGATTGAATGTAATCCTATTGGATCCGGTATCAATAAGAAAATCTATTGTGTCTCCCCGCCTTGTTCTAAATTCGTAATAAGGCAGCCAAGACGGCGCTAATCTAAAAAATTTATAGTATCGGGCTCATTTTTACCAGGTTTATAGTTAGTTCGTAGTTATATTTTTTCTAAAATGGCTTTCCATCGCTTCATTTTACTATTAGTATTCTTATGGCTTAAGGCATAGGTAAGAGGTTGTTGATCGGTGATAATTTTAACTTTTTGAACCGTAAAGGTAATTTCTAAGTGAATTAAGTGACCATATTATACCAAGCATTTCTTTCTCATTCTCAGTTCTCGATATGAAAGTAATTGGTCTATCGTCTTGCAATAGCACGGCACCTAATGCGAAATCTGAGGCGTCGGTCGTTAGTTCAAAATCTTTATCGAAATTTGGGTGCGCTAAAACTATATCCTTGGATACTAAAGTATTTTTTATTTTATTAAATGCCTCTAAGGCCTCGTTGTCTAATTCTATGTCTATTTTTTCGAGTTCCGTTTGGAGACATGGCTTCTCCTCATAATAGTGCTGTTAATGGTTTAGCTACTTTTGCGTAATCCTGGATAAATCGTCGGTAATAACCTGACATACCTAGGAAGTATTTTAATTCTTTGAGAGTTTGTGGAACTGGAAATTTAGCTACCACTTCTACTTTTTCGGGGTTGGTTTTTATCCCATTTGAACAGATTACATATCCTAAAAATTCTTCTTCCTCTTTAGCAAATGTACATTTGTCTAATTGGATTTTCATATTTGCGTTTTTTAAGGTTTGGAATACTAACTCTTCATTTTTAAAATGCTTTTTTTCATTTTTGCCAAATATAATTACGTCGTCAATGTAAACATAGCATCTTACTCCTATATGTTGTCGTAGGATATCGTCTAGTGCTGTTTGGAATGTGGCTGGAACATTTTTTAGACCGAAGGGTAAGCGGAGGAATTCGTATTTTCCGTTGTTTACGGAAAATGCGGTTATTTCAATGTCTGATTTTAAGTAAATAACAGTAAATAGTTTATTCTTTCCCAGATTTGCAAGGACTTCGTTAATTTCTGGTATAGGATATTTATCGGGAATCGTAACTGAATTTAGTTTACGATAATCAACGACCATTCGATACTTTTTTTCACCTGACGCATCTGGCTTTTTGTTAACTATCCATATTGGAGAGTTATATGGAGATTTCGATCTCCTTATTATTCCGTTATCTAGGAGTTCTTCAATTTGGCGTTCGATTTCGTATTTTAATGCCATCAGATCCGGGTATGAGTAGACAGGGGTTTCGGTTGTTGTCCGGATTTCACCTTTTACGAGAGTGGTGTAGGTGAGTTTTTCATCACGATCAGAGAAAAGGTTTGGGCATTTATCAATAATATTATTAACTTTGTTTTGTTGTTGTAAAGAGAGGTGTGGAATATTGATTGCCATATTATTCACTTCGTGTGATATTCTTTGCTTTAACATTATATTAATACTTTGATAAATCGTCATTAAATTTGTATCGGTATGAATAGTTCCTTTTAATTCTTTAAGTGTGTCGTTGCCTACTATGTCGTGGTACGAAAAATTTTATTTTCCCTACTGTTGGTCCAAAAATGTCGACAAAGGTGTGGTGGGTAATTTCGATTGTCCCGGCAACTGATTTTACTGTAAAGGGCTTTTCGTTCAGAATTGGATTCCTAATTCTAGTGGATTGAATGTAATCCCTATTGGATCCGGTATCAATAAGAAAATCTATTGTGTCTCCCCGCCTTGTTCTAAATTCGTAATAAGGCAGCCAAGACGGCGCTAATCTAAAAAATTTATAGTATCGGGCTCATTTTTACCAGGTTTATAAGTTAGTTCGTAGTTATATTTTTCTAAAATGGCTTTCCATCGCTTCATTTTACTATTAGTATTCTTATGGCTTAAGGCATAGGTAAGAGGTTGTTGATCGGTGATAATTTTAACTTTTTTTGAACCGTAAAGGTAATTTCTAAGTGAATTAAGTGACCATATTATACCAAGCATTTCTTTCTCATTCTCAGTTCTCGATATGAAAGTAATTGGTCTATCGTCTTGCAATAGCACGGCACCTAATGCGAAATCTGAGGCGTCGGTCGTTAGTTCAAAATCTTTATCGAAATTTGGGTGCGCTAAAACTATATCCTTGGATACTAAAGTATTTTTTATTTTATTAAATGCCTCTAAGGCCTCGTTGTCCAATTCTATGTCTATTTTTTCGAGTTCCGTTTGGAGACATGGCTTCTCCTCATAATAGTGCTGTTAATGGTTTAGCTACTTTTGCGTAATCCTGGATAAATCGTCGGTAATAACCTGACATACCTAGGAAGGATTTTAATTCTTTGAGAGTTTGTGGAACTGGAAATTTAGCTACCACTTCTACTTTTTCGGGGTTGGTTTTTATCCCATTTGAACAGATTACATATCCTAAAAATTCTACTTCCTCTTTAGCAAATGTACATTTGTCTAACTGGATTTTCATATTTGCATTTTCTAAGGTTTGGAATACTAACTCTATATTTTTAAAATGCTCTTCTTCATTTTTGCCAAATATTACGTCGTCAATGTAAACATAGCATCTTACTCTTATATGTTGTCGTAGGATATAGTGCTCTTTGGAATGTGTGTCTGGAGCATTTTTTAGACCGAAGGGTAAGCGGAGGAATTCGTATTTCTGTTGTTTACGGAAAATGCGGTATTTTCAATGTCTGACTCGCGAAGTGGAATCTGATGGAACCCACTTTTTAAGTCAATAACAGTAAATAGTTTATTGTTTCCCAGATTTGCAAGGACTTCGTTAATTTCTGGTATTGATATTTATCGGGAATCGTAACTGGAATTAAGTTAACGATAATCAACGACCATTTTTTTGCCAGAGGCATCTGACTTTTTGTTAACTATCCATATTGGAGAGTTATATGGAATTTCGATCTCCTTATTATTCCGTTATCTAGGAGTTCTTCAATTTGGCGTTCGATTTCGTATTTTAATGCCATCAGATCCGGGTATGAGTAGACAGGGGTTTCGGTTGTTGTCCGGATTTCACCTTTTACGAGAGTGGTGTAGGTGAGTTTTTCATCAGGATCAGAGAAAAGGTTTGGGCATTTATCAATAATATTATTAACTTTGTTTTGTTGTTGTAAAGAGAGGTGTGGAATATTGATTGCCATATTATTCACTTCGTGTGATATTCTTTGCTTTAACATTATATTAATACTTTGATAAATCGTCATTAAATTTGTATCGGTATGAATAGTTCCTTTTAATTCTTTAAGTGTGTCGTTGCCTACTATGTCGTGGTACGAAAAATTTTATTTTCCTACTGTTGGTCCAAAAATGTCGACAAAGGTGTGGTGGGTAATTTCGATTGTCCCGGCAACTGATTTTACTGTAAAGGGCTTTTCGTTCAGAATTGGATTCCTAATTCTAGTGGATTGAATGTAATCCCTATTGGATCCGGTATCAATAAGAAAATCTATTGTGTCTCCCCGCCTTGTTCTAAATTCGTAATAAGGCAGCCAAGACGGCGCTAATCTAAAAAATTTATAGTATCGGGCTCATTTTTACCTGCATTATCATATTTTTTTTATTTTTTTATTTCAAGTTAAATTTACAATCTGTCTTAATGTTAATAGACAATAAGTAAATGTGCTGTTAAGGTACAAACAAATTGTGAGTGTTACTACATTAAGTGACCCTCTGTTTAGTGACAGTATAATAAAAATAAAAATCCAAACTACATACATACTAATTTACATAATTATTTGCTATTTTCTTTATGTTAAAATAACATAATCATACACTAGTTTGTGCTTAAGTTATGAACATATTTACATTACGTGCATGCGTGCTGGTTTACAAGTTTAATATGCCTTTTCTTTTTAACCTTGTTGTAGTGGGTGCCTGTAGTAATGCCACTGCTAAAGGATTGGGATGGATCTCTAACCCGATTTTGTATCTTTCACTAAACTTTTTTATTTCATCTTTCACTTTGCATATTTTTAAATCTCTGTGAATAGTATGATTTGAAACATACCATGGAGCTTTTGTAATTGACCTGAGAGTTTTTGATTGAACGCGCTGTATTATTTCACATTCGCATAAATCCAAATAGGTTTGATGATGGTTTTATTAATTAGCAGTTTATTTTCAAAAGAAAGAACAGATTTTTTACCCAGAAGCCAATAAAGACTTCTCAATTTTATATTAATTTGTTCTTTTTTCGCTTTTACATAATATTTCCAGGTAAGCCTTCTATCTATGTGTAACCCCAGGTATTTCACATGATCACTAACAGGTATGGCTGTATTAAAAATTTTGATTGAAGGACAATCACCTTTTCTTAGGGCAAAAGTAACATGGACAGATTTATCTGAATTGACTTTAATGTTCCACATCTTGAGCCAGTCTTCTAGTTGGAATAAGTAATTTTGTAGTATATCAGAAGATTTTGAAGGCACTTTATTTGAAGTTAAAACTGCAGTGTCATCAGCGAATATTGCTATCGTAACATCGTTGTTTTTTGGGATATCCGCTGTGAATATTGAATAAAGAATTGGCCCTAAAACACTTCCCGAATACCTTTGAGAAAGCGACCAGTAGACTTATGGGGCGATACGAACTAACTAAGTTTTCAGGTTCTTTTGGTTTCGCAATCATAATTATTTCTGCACATTTCCAGGCTGAAGGAAAGTGCTGAAGCCTTATAGCCTTGACAGACGGCAGCGTTAATCCGGATTAACTGTGCACTTAATCAGATCCAAATTTGTAGGTGACAGACAGCAGCTATGCGAGTTTGAAACTCTCATAAACAGCTCATTGTCCTTTTTATAATATTTTCAATGAAAATTGATAGAAGATAAACATTATGGTTGTTAGCCGACCAATTTTTAACAAATCATTTTTTATTACAAAAACATATCAACACATTATTTTTAAAACTGCATCATAACATAGAAGTTTTATTGATACTATATTGAGAATTTGATAAACAGCTGTCAGGTTTGCTTGTATTTCTTTCACAATAGATGAAAATTGGCCATTTTTAACAATGTTGCCAACGAAAATCTCACAAACTCCCTAAAATTTTGAGAGTTATTTTTGGATTCAGCAACGGAGTTAGCTTGTGGTTAGCTCCTCAATTAATCCCGAAAAATGCAATTAATCTGGTTTAACGCTGCCGTCTGTCAATGCTATTAGTATGGCATTGAATATAATTGTAAGAGCTCGCATGGACTTCTCAGTTAGGTGCTTTAGTACTGCGTGGTCTATCTGATCGTAGCCTGGGCTTTTTTTGTTGCTACATTTTGCCAGCTCCTCTTTCACTTCTGATAAAATAATACTCCTTATTGGAAAATCCATTTGGCATGGAGTATCCAAAAAGTGCATCACTTCCATTTCATCAGAAGCATTAATAAAATTAAATGGTGTGAATACTTCATTTAAGGACTTAGCAAATCCTCATCTGACCGATACCATGAATTGCTGGAGTCATTGGAACCTTTCTGACTTTTGGGTGTGTGAAATTTTGTGGCATTCCACAGACATTCAGAGCGAGTTGCGTTAGGACTAAGGTTGGTTAAAAAGGTTTCAAGGGAGTTGTTTTTTAACTGTTTTAGCCCTGTTTTGAAATATTTAGTAGCTCTGTTTGAAATTAATTTGTCACTTGGATTCTGGGTCCTTTGCCATATTTTCCTCAACGATCGTTTTTCCTTTAAAAGGGTTTTGATTTCCGCAGGGATAATGGTACTGTTTACTACAATAGTATCTTGTGGAGTTGAGATAAAACCTGCTTTTAGAATGGCGTTGTTAAATTTTTCAACAAAGCTGTCTAATTGGTCAGTGGTTCTTAAGTTAACACTAATATCAATATTATTGTCTAACCAGTAAGAAAATTATGGAATATTAGTACGTGGAGTCACAATTTTTTGTTTACTTTGAAGAATTATAGGTGATGATTGGAGTACCGCAATTAAGGGTGAGTGATCAGAGCTTAGTTCAAAGTTTTCTTCAATTTTTAGCAAATTACTAGAGAGGCCTGAGTACACAACAAAATCTAATAGATCCGGAACTTTAGTGGGATCCAATGGCCAGTAGGTAGGCATACCGGTAAATTCCTATTCATAATGCATTTAAATAGTTCGTTACTTTTCGGATTATTTAAGCGAGAGCCCCACCAAGGGTGCTTGGCGTTTAAGTCTCCTCCGAGTAAGAATGTCGAGCCGAATTCGCTAAACATATTTTCATATTCTATGCAACTGATTGTGTGCCTGGGTGGAAAGTATTCAGCGCCAATAGCTATTGATCGTGTGTTTGTTTTGATTTTTATGCGTGAAATTTGCATCGAAGGTGAACAAATTTTTTCCAATGGTTCATATTTAATTTTTGAGTTAATAATCACCGCCGACCCGCCTCGGGCTCTACCCCCGGGGTGGTTACAATAAACTATGTCGTATCCTCTAATTTTAAAAAATGATCTTTGTGAAAAATGAGTTTCGGAAACTAAAAATACATCTATACAATTTTTGTTAAGAAATGTTTCGATTTCGTTAATATGGTTGACAATACCGTTGTCATTCCAAATTGCTATTCTTAAGTTTAGTTGCATACTTTGTTCAATAAACTATTGATTATTGCTAATAAATTATTTATCTGAGCAGTCTGTGCGTTAATTATTTTCTCAATTTTTTCTAAAAATTGATCGAGGTTAGTTGTTTTTACAGCATCAGCATACGAGGCCATGTTGTTTGTTTTACTGTTGAAAAATGAATTTTGTTTTTGCAAATTTGTGGATTCTGTGGCATTATAAACAAGCGGACTCTCCATCGTGCGTGCTTTGCTAGCATTATATTTGGCTTTCAGTGACTGGTGTACTTGACACCCGCGATAGTTAGCTGGAGGTTCGTGCTGGCAGTTTGCACATTTGGCAAGAGCATTTCTGTCTTTGGTACATTCGATAGTGTTGTGAGAAGAGCCGCATTTAACGCAAGCATAAGATTTGTTACAATAACTTTTCGTGTGCCCAAGCTCTTGACATCTGTGACATTGGACAATGGAATTAGTTTGCTTTGGTGGTACCACCTGAACGACTGCATTAACTAAGTATCTGATGTCATAAATGTTTTTGTTGTTCTTAGCTGGTTCAATATCGACGAAAAATAAGGGGAGTGGGCGTTTGTCTGCACGGCTTGTAATGTTGCTGACTCTTCTTACACGATGACCAAAATTTTCAATTCTTTCTTAATGTCTTCAATTTCAGATGTAGGGTGAAGATTTTTAATCACCACCCGAAAAGATCGCTTTTGCTTGATCTGGTATGTGTGAAATTCCATATTCTTTTCATTCAAATATTTAACAAGAGAGCGGTAAGCTTCAATTGTTTTTGTAGTTATTCTTGTTTGTCCATCTGCTTGTGTTTTGTAGTAGAAATTAGCTTTGTTTATGACTTTGGAGAAAGCAAGTACCATTCCACTAATATTTGACACATTTGGTATTATAATTGGCGGTGGTCTGTTTGCTGATTCAACGCTCACTTCTTCGTTACTAGTGGTTACAATGTTGTCATTGTTGTTGTCGTTTTCTTTATTACTAAGTATGTATCTCAAACCGGTTTTCGTTGTTGTTATCAGTATCGATATCCACTCTGGCTAGTTTTCGTGAAGATGAAAGAGGGGAGTTAGGGGCTGCTCTTCGTTTACTGTTCACTGTCTGCCATTCAGTGTCAATTTTCGACATGGTTAAGCTAATTGCACTGCTTATGCACTAAGTCAGTTTTTTTTCACCTTCTCCTCTGTTTTTATGCGCGCACTTGTTATTCGGCCCGCTGACAATACTGTACTGTTATCATAATTGCTATGGGAATTGTCATCGTATATCCCGTTCGGGTCTAATTCGACTGCGTTAGTAAAAAAATTTCTTTGTATTTTGCTTGGATGGTGAGTCAGTTGTGCGGAAATAGGACGTTTCGGTGGTCGATTGTCCTGGAGTATATTGGGCCTATTTTGATAATTAATTTGTCTTGACCCTATGGACTAGTCTACTTCCATTGGGGTCGGTGGTTTAGGTGGTAGGTTCGGTCAGTTATTAAAAGAAGTATTTTCTCTAGTAATATGGGGGTTGTTCGGGTAATTGTTGAACCTCGGCATAAATCCTTAGTTATTTTGCATATAGTTGGGAGAATGTTGGGGATATCGGTTTGGTTGGCGACCGAATGTTTGTTGGTCGAAATTTCGTCTAGGGGAGTGGGAATAAGTTAATTCGGGGTAAAAAGCTCTATTGTTATTAAAGTTATTAAAATTGTTATTCTGGGGAGATCGTGGTGGTGGTTGAATATTGACTTTGTGCGTACTATTCGCATGATTAATTTTATACGTCATGTTGTAAAGTTTTTGACATAAATGTAGTGCTTGGCGCATAAATGTATGCTGAGAAGACGAGGTAAATCACCATTTAGTCCTCTAATAAATGTGTCAAGCGCTTTGTCTCTATATAAATTGGTCATAGTCCGTATGGACTCGTCGCTTAACTCGAGACATGAAATTTTGTCTAATATAAGGGAAAGGTGTTGGCAAGCTTATTGGTAGAAGGTCGGAATATCGTCGAGGCGTTGGACCAGAGTAGTCATCTGGTATTCGAGGGTACCTATGTCCCTTTTATCCGAATAATGCATCATAAGGCATTTTCGAATTTGACTCCAATCAAGTGGAGTATTGTACGATTCCAATGCGGTGTCGGCATGGCCAATTATTTTATGCCTGATCGTATAGAGTATCGCGAAGTACTTAGGGGTATTCTTGACTCCCTCATAAGCTTTAAAAATTCTGTCTACGCTCTTCCTCCTGGAGTTAAATTCTCCTGGTCGTCCTGAAAATTCTTTAAGGCATTTAACCATGTCCGGAATCTTATCTGAATCGTTTATGTTGTTCGCCTTCAGTGTCACGCTGTGGTCGGGTTCGGTAAAGTCGGTTATATTCTGAGTACTCATTCGTTCGAGTACTTCTCAAACTATTGTCGTTATTAAAGTAAGGTTAGGGGAGGAAGGGTTTAAAGGATGGTTTGAAGGATGGGTGGTTTGCCCATAATCTAACCTCATTTCGTTAAGTTGTTCAATTAGTTCTTCAGTTTCTGGCATTATAATAATCTTTTCTTTAAAGTTAATTAATTTAAAAAAAAATCCTTCGTAATAGTACTTTCTTTGACAATATTGGAATCTTTTCGTAAAGCTTACGTTAATTTAAGGCTTTTTTTCTTTATTGTATCAGATAATTAATTGTTTTCAATTCAAATTTCGTATTCTTTATAATAATGTTGAAATATTTTATAAATCTTACACTAGGTGTTTCCAGCTTTCCATAGCGCGCTGGTCTCTGCTTGGGCGCCAGTTAAAAAACGTTTAGTTAGTTTTAATAAAAAAAAATGTTTTTCGGGAGCTATGCCCCTTTTTTTGGGAGCAATGCTCCTTTAATTGGGAGCTATGTTCCTTTATTGAATTCTGTGCAAGAACTACAATTTACAATTAATTATACTTAACTCTAGACCTATGTTTGCCGCTGCAACGGGTACGGAGTTTGGTGACGCTGCACCTCCCACAGGTTGCCACTACACGTGTCGCACTCTCTGCGATTTAGTGGTGTCATATTATAGATATTACTTTGTATCATATGATATTAATGCATCATATGATACATTTTGAATGTATGGGGTGCTAACTTATATATATACATACTCGAATCATTAGCGGTTATATTGACATAATGATAATTTGGATATTTTACTTTCCATTTAAATGAGACATTTTTATACAAAAATTAAACATTAATTTGCAACAAAACTAACTTTGTGCGCTCACAGTTTAAATGTCAAATATCAGGCAAAGTTGCCATATATGAATATTCTCATAAACTGTGAATACAATAATAGAGTTTTGTTTGTTCTATATAATGGGAAAATAAAACAAACATTTGTATTCACATAATTTTTCCACTGCGCAGACCTCTTTAAACACATAAAACACACATTTGTTTTCACATATTATATTTCACTGCACAGGCCGATTAAAAACATGAAGCAAACACTTATTATCTAATAATATCTATGATAAAACTTATGTTGAAACTGCTGATATTTCCAATGCTATACTATGATTTTCAATGCTAGAAAAAACAGTTGAAATAATTATTTGCAAAATATTGTTAAAATATCATATAAAATTCATCCGACTTACTTTTTCTAATGAGCGCGAAGACTTGCTTTTTTAATATTTTTTTCTTATTACCCTTTTTGCGATTTTCCTTTTGCCTTAAGACAATTATGTTGTTGCGAAATATCTTGATCGAAATTTTTGTTTTTAAATCTAGTTCATTATGCGCTCTACATTGTTTGAAGTAAAAAACAAAAAAAAAATTTTGCGATTATGCACGATATACACGCTATACATAACACCACTGTTTGAAATTCAATTGGGCACTATTGATGCAAGCAGTGATGGGTTTTGAAATATCCAAACTTTCAATATTTGATACAAAACCAGAATTGATAAAATTGAGAAATATGTTACAGAATAAAATTTCATTCGTTACTTGATACTCTCGATATTCGTACTTAATGGGAATGTTGAAAAATATAACCCAGGTCGATATGATACCGGGGTGTTCATGGTCTTTGGTATCCAACTTTTTCCTACACTAGCGGAAGAATGGAGTACCACGGCGACCTTAAATAAGATAATGGGTTGTCAAAAATGTCTTGCGGTATTTTTATTGATTTTATTTTTTTTACTTGAAATTGAAATGAATTTTTGATGACTCATGCCCGCTCTTGACCGATGCTACGGCTGCTACTATACCGGTCTCTTTCGACCAATTCAGCGATTTTATCGCAATTTTCGACGACAGGCCTTCCGGAGCGTGGCGCATCTTCGACCAACTCTACACCAGAACGAAAACGTTGAAACCATCGTTGTGCGGTGGAAATGGAAACTATATCGGGTCCATAAACTGCACAAATTTTATTGGCGGCTTGAGATGCATTTTTGCCTTTATCGTAGTAGTACTGTAAAATATGCCGTAGTTTCTCTTTATTTTGCTCCATGTTTGCGACGCTATAACTCACGAACGCCTTAAAAGAAACGACAGTCAATCACACACGTATTAGCGCGTGAAATGGGCTTTCCAAAAAGGTATAGCATGACCCGATGCGACGAATAAAACTGGAACTACGCGCTTTCAGCGCCAACTAGCGAAAATATCGCAAGACTTTTTGACAACCAATATATGTATGCTTTTATCGAAATATCCTAATTTAAAAATCGAAACCTTCAAATGTTACAGGCAAATAAATGTAATCCAAAGTTTTAGGGAAAAGTACTAATGAATTATAATTTTTTTTTTTAATGTATTTCTGATTTTTGTCGATTATCGTTCAGACTCGAATATCGAGAGTATCGATAATTCGAAAACGATCAGTACACATTATCATAATCCTAGAGCCTTATTACACACAGCAACTTTTGTTGCGGCAACTCTTAGTTTATAGGCGAGGGGGCGACGAGGAGAGGAGAATCGCGCCGAGTTTCCAGTGTTCAGCAACTCGCTTTGTGTTCTTATTCGTAGCAGTACGCTGCGACGTTTTTCGGCATTCGTGCTCTTTCTTTCGTAGTACATAGTTGCATTTGCGTATATTTTTTTGAAATTAATATTTTGAATATATTTAAAAAATTTAATTTCATCTTTTGGTAAGTAATTTGCAAATATGTATACAAATATACATAATATAATATAAATATTTTAGAAAATGGAGTATGACGAAAAAATCGAATTAATTAAAGATATTGTGAAATGTATGGAGGAAGCCATACAAATTGATTCAGACGATAGTGAAAAGGGTGATATATCTTTGATTTAATAAATAAAATGTATTTCTTAATTGACAGAGCTGATTAATATATGTGATAGAGTGGCCCAAATACCTATAAAGAAAAAGAAGCGACAATGGGTTAAAGTAAAGAGTAGACAATGGGTTAAAGTAAAGTGAAAGAGAATGAGAAAAAAACTCGAGCAGAGTTGCGCAACACAAGTTGCTCGTGTGAAGGTAATGGGCGACAGCAAAAGAGAATCGCCCGAGAATTAGCAACTAAAGTTGCCCCATGTAATCGTAGCCATACAAGACGGAGGTAACAGATTGCACAAACACATAGAAACATTTCCAGCTGTACACTGTTAAAGTATAAACACAATGGCTACGACAGACTGCAGCGGCACGACAGTAAACTGAAAACGTCGTTGTTCATCTTACTACATGTACATTTTGAGAAGCAACAACACAATGGCCGGCATGTACACAAAACAACGCAGTTGTCCATTTTGCATGTAAACAATTTCGTTGTGGCCATACTAACACCTTTCACTTCAATGAAATTTTAATATATTGTTCAAAGTGAAATTTTTTATGCAAAAAATAAGTAAATAGGTAGATATTTTTGCTTTAAATTATCAATTGCTATTACAAATGATATAATAGAGCTATAATAGAGCTATTTTATGCTTTTATTTGTAAAATAACATCAAGTTTGTTAGAGCTGTGAATAATTTTACATTTTACATATTAGTGGCATCACCACTCTACCTCCTCTTTCTATCTTCCATTCTACTGTCAACTCTACTGTCGTCGTACTGTCGTTGGCAAAAATAGGAGGATATTGAAGTTAGCGAGAACGACAACTGTCGGCCTGCAGTCGTGTAGTCGTGCAGCTGTCAAAATAACACTGCCCATAAGAACGTGTGTATTTTAATATTTGACAGATGTAGTTTGCAGTCTGTCGTAGCCATTGTTTACACTTTTACATTTTGTGCAATTTTCGATTGAATGGAAGAAAGCATAAGTAAGAAAGAGAAAAACTTTCTAGCTGATTGAAATATCAATATGTTAAAAAACAAATGGCGATACACAATTTTTCAAAAAGAAGTATTAATAACTAACTAATAATGCTTTTAAATATTTTTACACTCGTGACCACGCAAAGCTTACCACTATACTTTTTTAAATTTGTAATAGGTCTTTTTGGTACGTTCGGGATTTTCTTCAATTTTGTTTTTTGTTAAGTTTTTAGTAAGCAGAAGTAAACTAAATTATATTATCCCATCATAATTATAGTTTTGAATTTGTTACATTTAATGAGTAAAACACAAAATTGCTTTTCTCTTTTTTTACAAATGCGGCCGATTTTATTGTTTTCAAAGTATTACCTCGACTAAAATTCGTGTTCAAAAAAATAAAATAAGAGATTAATTTCAATTATACTTAGTTAGGTAGTTCACAAGGTGTCATACAATCGTAAATCGTATATGAAAATCTTAAAAAAGTATTAGACTTGTGAGCATCCCTGTGAGTTGTAAAGAACATATAGTCGTATCTAATCAGCTGTTTGCTAAAATTTAAATAACAAAATGCCACGCGCAAGTGAAAAAGACAGAAATTGTAGCAGTTTTGTGCCTAAATCATATGATTAATTTACTGGATATGGGTTACATTTTTTACGGCATTTATTTACATATTTATTACACACCTTTACTATTTTCCAGGCGACGAGGAAGATGAAGCGATTGAAAATTTCAATTCATACATGCATTGTGTGCTAAATAATCGCAGAGGTGTTCACCTTGGCATTCCAAAATCATGCGAATGGGAGCAAACGGTGCTCAGAAAATTCGATGATAACAGGTTCAATCAAATGGTTAGGATCCGTTCCGAGTAGTTTTGTTATATTTTAAACTTAATAAAGCATGACGAAGTTTTTAACACAAGTTCAAGTGAAGTGCAGCTCCCAATAGAATTGCAGCTTAAAATTGTCCTTTACCGTTTAGGATCATCCGGTGAAGGACAATCTGGGCGTAAAGTAGCTTCCCTTTTTGGTGTTGGTGATGGGGGCACTATTTACAATCTAACCAGGAGGATATTTAAAGCCATTTTAAAATTGAAGTCTAAATTCCTATTTTGGCCCCATGAAAGAGAAAGGCAGAAAATTGTGTCCTCAACCAGTACAGAAATGCCAGGATGTGTTGGATATGTAGACGGTTCTGAGGTTAAACTATCTGAAGCTCCTGTTAATGAGCATACGATGTACTATTCTCGCAAACGGCAATATGCGGTCAAGTTTCAAGCTATATGTGATTATAAATTGAGAATAAGGCAGTTAATAGTAGGTTATCCGGTAGTGTACATGATGCAAAAATATTTTCGAACTGTTTACTCTTTAAACATCCGGAGCGTTTCTTGTCAATCTCGCAGTGGATAGCTGGGGGTAGTGCCTATCCACTGAAGCCCTTTTTAATTACGCCATTCAGACAAAATAGCGAGTACACAGAAGAAGAAAGGCACAGTTTCAACAAATATATTTCAAAATACCGTGTACGAGTCGAGAACTACTTTGGTCTTTTGAAAGAAAAATTCGGTAGCTTAAGGAACTTAAATTCAGAATGCATTCGAGATCAAATAAGAATCAATGCAACGACTGGATTACTGTGAGCTGCATTCTTCACAACATTCTTATTAATTTTCACATTGAAAATGAAGACGGAAATGAAGTTCCAGGTCCTCAGTTCGACTTACCATTATAATGTAACACCAGAGATTTTCTTTTAAATTTTACACAAAATGAAACAGCTTAGTTTGTATATCTAGCAAATATGTATTGTTTCAACATTCCACTTTTATATGTTTAGGCACTCGGAGCTCTTTTGTTTATGTAATAGTAGAGTACTCGACTTAGCACAGTGTGAGATTTCGACAATCTTGGTGGAAAAATTATTTCTTTAAGATTTTGGTCATTATATGGATTATTTATAAATGAAAAACATACATTTTTCTTTTAAATATACTTTAGAAGAAAAACTTATGCTTAAGGTACAACAGTTTAATTAAAAATATTCCAAGAAAATTTACTTGAACTCCAAAGGAAACATTCCAAATTATAGATAATACATATAGTATGTACATTGAACATATATATACACATAAGTATATTTCCTCAAATATATATTAGAGTAATTTTTAATAGAATCATTAAAAAAATACATACATACTGTCTCAAAACAAATAAATGATTTGCGTTTAAACATATTGCACTAACATAGCTACATTTATTCACTTTTACATTTTCAAGTATACGTGTATATTTGGCGTTTATTGTACGTACATACATACGCAGAAATGTACATATAAAATTATACCATTAACAAAAATTTAAATTAAACCATCGTATAAAACGATGTGTGAGTCCATCTCATTGAAAACAAAAGTAAAAAATAGAAAAATTGGTCTTTTCGTATACTAAATAAGTTTTAAGAATTTATTTGTACTTCAGCCTTAGCTCTTCCATGGCGATTCGCTCTTTCATCTGTAGCTCTAGTTGTTTGATGTCTTTTAGCGCTAATATTTCAATTTCTTTGAGCTCCACTTCTTTAGCTTTTAACTGCAACTCTTTTTCTTTTCGCTCGAACTCTCTTTCTCTTGCAGTCAATTCTGCCTCTAACTTTTGCTTTCGCAATGTCATTATTTCGCCATGGATTTGCATAATATCGGAAGCCGCTGTTCTGGAGTATATTCCCCTTTGCCTTGGAGTGGTAACTGTTTCATTTACAATAGGAATTTCAATTTGTACAGAACTTAATACTTCAATGGTAGTATCAGCACTTTCCATTATTTCTTCAACTACAGCACAAGCGTTTAGTCGACGAAATAGAAATAGAAATTTAGAAATAGCGAAACTTTTTGAGAAAAACGCCTGTATAAAGTTGATTCTTATGTATTAACAATGATATTCAATTGAAGACACAAACTCACTTTTTATAGTATCGCCGTCCATGCAACCAGCACCGGTATTTCCTTCCCATTCCTTCGCTTTATTATATGCAGATCGCATATTTCTTACTTTTGAGCGCGCTGATTTCCACTCGACCAGGATTTGTTTTTCATTCGCGAAGCGATTATAAAATAGCCGTGCCGATGGTTTCTGTAAATAACTAAGTAATTAATAGTTTCCATTTACCCTAAAAAATGGCATTCTCAAAATCGCGATTCTCTAGAAGGAATTCAATCAACGTTTTGTTGTAGCGCTTGCGTTTTGGTAAAAACGAAAAGAAAGTATTCACAATCGTTTAAATTAAAAAATAATTCAGCATTTTCTATTATATTTACCTCAACTTCACCGTTCGTGCTCATTTTATCCATTTACTTATTCGTTTAACGAATTTGCGGCCAATTTATTTCAACAAAATGCAAACAATAAGAAGAAGAAAGATAAACAAACACAGCTGATTCAAAGTTGCACTGAATAAACACAGTACGCAGAGTTGTATCGTCAAATTTATATTTTTGCATTTAAAACAGCAACAACGGCTCTACAACAGTTGTACAAATCTATGACTTACGACATATATGACAATATACGACACCTTGTGAACTGCCTATGTGTAAATGAAATTAAATTTAAAAAAATATTATTTTTTCAGCACATGTCAGTTTTTTACATATCGAGCTTATTTTGTAAAGCTCACTAACTTTCAAATAATTGTGTCTATAGCTGAATGTGTATTGTTTTTAATTTTTAATATGTTTGATAAATAACATGTCATTAACTTATTCCTAAACAACAAAATTTCTGTACCACAAAAAGCACCGCTACAAGTTAAAGTGTTGAGAAATATGCACAGCACTTGAAATGCGAAAATAGAAATCAAGGCAAATTTTTTTAACTAAAACTTTCTTTTTTGCAGATTAAAAAGATGAGAAGGAATATTTGAAGTAAGTTTACAAAAATGACTGGACATTGCTAGTAGTGATATCACACGATATCTGTTTAAGGTTAGTAGCACTTAGTGCATACATACATATGTACATAAAAAAGTTAGACAAAAGAAGCTTAATAAAATAATGATCTTATTTTTTTACAGTTGCAGCGGCTTGGTGGTTTTACGTTTAATCAAACCGCTGCCTTTGAAACTGCACAATGAAAGAGAAACTTTGCAATATCATCTATGACATCGAGATGGAACAGTGAGTAGCGTTGGAAACAGCTGTGCTTGTCACTAATAAATAGCTTTCAACTAATATAATATTTTTTTGTACAAGCATATCGTGAGCGTGTGGATGTTATTGAAAATGAAAAAAATGTTACAGAAAAAAAATAAAAAAAAATTCTAATATTCACAAATTTCAAATTCATCTTGAAGATTCGCTGCAAATAAAAGATTCGGTCGTTATTTTAGCTGAGATGGCAAAGGATCGCGATGGCTTTTGGATGTGTATAGGAAACAAGAAAATTAAGAAAAGTATTACCGTATCATTCATTATTCATTATTTCCATTAAATGAAAAATATTTAAAAGAAGACGGTTTTTATTACAAAATACTATATGAAAATATTTTCTTTTAATAACTATTAAGCGATGTGAATTCTTGAATGGCAAAAACAGCTGTTTTTCCATCTTTCCAACAGCATTGAGAACGGGCTGATTAGTGAAGGGCTTAAATGTAATCTAATCCCTTCTAATTTTCCCTTCTAATGGTATTAGATGCTAGCGGTACTAATCATGCACACTGGTGACTTATTTTAGACTTTTATTGAGCAAATAAATAATATTGTATTGCCTTTCTCAATAAATCGTTTACCTTGAAACACTCTCTAGAGCACGATCACTAGATTGATAAATAAACTACCCAAATTAATGGCTATATCCTTATCTATATTTCTTAATCAAATAACATAAAGCGTATAGGCCTAACTATAATGTGCATAAGCTAGCTTAAGCCAGCGTAAGCAACTGTCCGAATACACACAAATTGTATGTTGCAACTATAATGTACTTTACATCAAGTTTCGTTAAGTTTTTCCAAATGTCATTTGCTTAAGCAAAGTGCAGAAACTGATCGCACTTTCCGTACGGAATCAGCTGTTTTCGCTTTTGTCAACTGATACATCATTTTGAATTTGAAAACGAAAAGGAAGAAGAGTGTTTTGTCAACAGATAAAATCATTGTATATTTGAATATGGAGGACGACGAGTGTTTTATCCAAAATTTAATAGAGAGTGTGGAAAAATATAAATGTTTGTACGAGAAAAAAAATGCCTTTTATTTCAATCGCGTAAATAAAGACAAAGCGTGGAAAGCAATCGCAGAACTATGCGGTAAAAGTGGTATGTATTAACACTGTTATAGAAATATATATTTTGTATTAAATATTTTTTATGTTTGTTTCAATTAAAAGATCTAGAATGCAAACATAGATGGAAGCTACTCCGGGAGCGCTTCTGTAAAGAAATAAAAAGGTTAGAAGCTCCATCAGGTAGCGGAATGAGCTACTTAGAGGAATGGCGTTTTTTAAAACCCATGATGTTTCTAAAAGACTCCGTCACACCGCGTCGGTAGGTAAATTTTAATGTTTTTAAATATAACTTTTTCATTGTACAGCACTCGTGATAATGCAGAAGCAAATGCAGACTCTATCTTGGATTCATCTACGTGTGATAGTGTAAATGAAATTTCATCGCCACCTCCGAAGAAACAAAAAAGTCTCTCCCTTGAAAGTCTCTACCAGAAACTTGGCGCAACAATGGAGAACATAGAAAAGCAGATAGCGGCGCCGGCTGAAAGAAGTGAAACTGATGAGGCCTTTATGACGACGTTTTTGTGTCTGATGCAAGACCTGCCAGTGTCGGTCAAAGACAGTTTCCAAGAAAAAATGATATCAGAATTATATCGCTTACGCCGCGAAAATAGGCAAAAATGAGATTGAAAAAAATTCAACATGATTTCCTTATATTTTAAAACGCTTGGAGCACTGATTTTTTTTAGTATATTTTATATTTATAATAACAAAAATATTTATTATAAAAAGATGCATAAAATGCGTGTACCTGAACTCTTTTGAGTAATTGTTCCTGAAGTATTTTTCTTTTAATTTATAATAAAAACAATTGAATGAATTTAATTAAACTCCATTTAGTTTTATTAAAAAAAAGAAATAAACAAGTTCGAAATGATGTTAGATATGTGATTTTAGAATATGTTTTAAAAAGTGTTAAAAAACTGCATAAGTTATTTCTAATTTCCAAAGAACTTCTTCCACCGTAATGATGCAAATTGGAAGATTGCATAATCGATGGGATATTACTTTCAACTTCTCTACGCCATAAACCGTCATGAAAATCACCATTAGAGTCCTCCCAATCAGCATGGTTGCTTGCAATATACGAAGATGCATTAACGTTGTTAAACATAATAAAAAATTATGTAAGAGCAACGCACGCTAAAACAATTTTTTTCTGCATTTTCAGGAAATAAATGTAATGTTGTTAGTAAAACTCGCCAACGCGCTACTAGTATTCCAAAAAGAGTTTTCAATTGTGCGACGAGCTCTTGATAACCTTTTATTAAACACCTCTTTTTCATTTGGTAGTATTCCCCAGGATATGGTCGCATTAAATTTGTCCCTAAAGGAAAGGCAGCATCACCAACGAAGAAGTGTGGAGTTTTTAGTTGCGTATTTGGTAAGTTTTTCGCTGGAGGGATGGGGAGTTTATGATCTAATAACCTCTTTCCCAATCGACTCACTTGAAAAATACCTTTACATGTAAAGAGAAACAATAATATTAATAAAAAAAAAAAACAAATGCACAATTATAAAAGTCCTCACCACCATCACTCTGACTTCCATATGCACCAATATCTATATAGGTAAACCGATATCGGGCATCACACACTGCTAACAACACAATAGAAAAAAAATTTTTGTAGCAGAAAAATTGACTACCGCTTTTAGGTGGGCATCGAATAGCGATATGCTTCCCATCAATAGATCCAACACAGTTGGGCATATTCCACAGTTCCCAGAAGTCTTGAGAAATTTGCTTGAAATCTTCTTCATTAGGCTCAGATACATAAACAGCGCCTAACTTTGTCCAAGGACTTCAGCTGTCTCCAGAATAATGCGCCTAACCGTTTCCTTCCCCAGTTGAAATGACCATGCCAACGATTGAAACAGAAGTTCCTTGTGACAAATATCTTTAAGAAACAGAAAAAAGAATAACACATAATAAAAATATATTAAAATGAACAAACTTACTGTAATGTCAAAGCTAATCGACATTCCGGTTGCACAGGCTCCCTCAACGAATTCTTTTTTAAAAAGGGCTCAACAAGAGTAAGCAAAAGCCCATATACTTGTGGCGTCATTCGCGTGTATATAAAAAAATCAGCGTGGTCAATCCTCTTCATTTCCAGGAATCGTACAAAGAAACCATCCTTCCTCCTCTTTCTGTTTATTTCCCTCACTGAACACGACCGAACTCTTTTTTTTGTTATTTCACTAATTTCTGTCAATATGCGTATTCCGTCTAAAACAGACGTAAGGATTTTTATTGTTTTTAAATATTTTAACTTTCTGTTCATTTTTGCAAAATTCAAACGAAACAAAACAAAAACACAAATTGCTTATTGACACTTTCTTCTTATGCATGTAAGCACATTATAGTCATTCAAATGTCTACTCTGCGTTCGTTATGCATTTGACAGGCTTTTCGTTCATTTTTTGACAGTAACATACGGCAGCTTATGCACATTATAGTTAGGCCTTATTACTCGTTATTCGAGTTTACAACTTCCTGCTAATAGCTATTTACTAAGCAAAACTCTAATATATATTGTGTCTTTTACACAATCCGGCAACCCTTACATAGTGGATTGTTATTTAACCATCGCTACTCGTACGTTCTGGTAACTAAGATTTTCGATGTCTTGTTGGTTATTGCATTATATCTTCCCTGCCAACCACGGCTACCCGCTTGTGTCAAATACAGTAGAATTCATTTATAACGACGTCGCTAACAACGACTAACCGTTTTTAGCGTCGATATTATTTACTCAAGTTCGGTTTAATAGTTAGATACTGAGAAAATGTAACCGTTTAGTGCGACTCCGGTTTGAGCGACAAACCGTTTATAGCGACCATTTTTTACGACAATTCGTCCATGTAAAACGACGCGCCGTGTTTTGTTTCAATTTAGGTAACGAATGACCAATACCTCGGCCCCCTCACTTTCCCGCGCGCTTCACCGCTCAATTCTCCTTATTGGCGCGCGTAAATCACAATTAGTGTTTGTCACCTGTAATGACAAGTTCGTAAAGCGCCATAAAATGAGTTCTGTGAAGAGAAAGTGTTTCACAATTAAGAAAAGAGTGCAATATTACACAGATTAGAGGCTGGTGAATCAAACGCGACCGTCGCAAAGGAATTTTGCGTATCTCATTCTACAATATCAACAATAAAGAAGAATAAATACAAGATCGAGCCGCTATTTAATGCCAATGTTTTGAAATGCAAACGTGTAAGAACTTGGATAAGACATTGTTACAGTGGTTTAAGCTTCAGCGTGACCGGGGAATACCTCTTAATGGACCTCTGCTACAAGAGAAAGCAAATTTTTTTGCTAGACAGCTACACATGCAAAATTTCATATGTTCCATGAGTTGGATAAACCGTTTTAAAGTAAGAAAGTATGAGTCTTTGTCAGTACAACAGAGTGATGTACACGATTGGTTAGAAAAAGTTTGGATTATGAGAGCAATCGAAAAGCCTGGATGACTGGTGACATTTTTACCAAATGGGCACGCGCATGGGATCGCGAACTTACGAAAAAGAATAAGAAAACCCTGCTGTTAATTGACAACTGTCCTGCACACCCCATATTGCAGACTTGAAAAGCATAACCCTAGTATTTCTGCCTCCAAACACGACATCAGTATTGCAACTCATGGATCAAGGGATCATTCGAGCTTTGAAAACACATTTTCGTAAAAACCTTGTTTTAAAAATGATCCAGTTTCTAGATGGCGGATGCAGTAGTGTTGAGTGCCCGAAGATCACTGTTCTTGACGCTATACTAATGATTCAAGATGCCTGGACTCAACTCAAGCAAGGAACAATTTTTAACTGTTACAAACATGCTGGTTTTGTCCGAAGCAATGTAGAATGTACCATAACTTCGGATGATTTTAACGAAGAAGACGACGTACCGCTGAGCACTTGGGCGAAGGCTATTGATAAGCATCAGTTACCCATAACAAACGAGGACTTTGAACAATACGCGCGTGTCGATGATGCTGTCGCCACTTGTAAAGAGCCGTCTGATGAAAGCATTGTGGACAATATCATCGCCGACGACGCGAATAGCAAAGATAGCGACGGTGATGATGACGAACCAGAGTTTTATCCAACCTTGAGTGTATCTGAAGCTCTGAAGGCTGTGGAAACGCTTAGTGTATTTGTTCAGACTAACTTTGATGATGACCATATGAAAACAATGATGTCACGAATTCACAATGCAGTCCGAAGTTCTTACTACCGAACAAAAGTCTGTCAAAAATAATCCCAAATAACAGATTTCCTACGTTAGTGACGGTATTACAGTACATTACGTACCTATGTTTGTAATTTGGTATGTACTACTTATTTGTGTACATATAAGAATAATTAAAAAAAACATATGTAACTGATTCCTACAACATGTTTTATTTACCTAAATAGGAAAATCAAACTTTCGCAGTTATAATACATAATTACATACATATGTAAATATCCTTTTTATACGTCATCCGGTTAGTACGACATAATATCGCCAGTCCCTTGAAGGTCGTTATATCCGGATTCTACTGTATTCCAATACAACTACACATTTTTTCTCTATGCACTAGACGAGTGTTGATGAAATGGACTTTAATTTAAATGGTATGTATGTACATTTTATGCAATTTAATACTTGGTTTGCGTTTAGCTAATACCAGAGAACTTATATTTATAGAGAAGGTTCACGATGTCGAGAATTTAGGGATATTTCAATTTTGGGATATTTACTGTTTTGGATGAGTGCGTTTCACCACTTAACATCAGGGAAATTAGGAAATTTAGTTCTAGATATCTTGAAAGGCTGAGCAATCATTCCAACCCTTTAGCTATTGCGTTATTGGATGAAACAGATGAAACGTTTCGACTGAAACGATTTCATATTCTAGACCTCCCGTACAGGAAATAAATAATCATTAGCTTAAGCTAAGTATAGAATAAAATATTACTTTTGCGCCCACTGGGGTCCAACAGTATAAAGTTATGTATATTTTAGAACATTTGCTTATTGTCTTGAATACAGACAGATTGTAAATAAAGAATTTGAGAAAAAAAAAAAAAAAAAAACATCAGGGGACACGAAAATAGCAGAATTGAGCAGTTTCAGTGTTAAATAAGAAAAATTAGCTATTGCCGATGTTAAGGAATGAACGCTTACAGATTCGCATATTTACGATGCGCAAACGATTCTGCATATAATTTATATACATACGTACATATGTATATGTTCTATATGTATCTATATGTATACCTATCCGGAATATAAGGGAATCCGGATTACCAAAGACATATCAGAACTATGTATTAAGAAAAAATATTTATAAATTTCTGTTTGTTTATTATAACAAATAATACACACGTTCAAAAAAAAAAACAAAAAAACTTAAAACAATCCATTGAAAATAAACGATAAAAATTTGTATGTATTAAGCGGTGTGATATTAATTCTAAATTTAATTGAAAAAATCGGTTAATTTTGTTTGGCGAATGCTTTTTTGCTTAGCCTCCATTGCTCGTTGCCGTAGAGTTCTAAGAATACACAAACTGTCTGATTCAACGTTATTTTCCTCTGACCATTGTATACCGGTGCTGAAGCTTTTAATAGCGTCATGTTTAGCTTTTGGTTCATTGTTTTCGACTTCTTCAACGGAGGAATCGTCGTCACTATGGAGGTTTAAATGGTCGTTATCTCCAATAAGCCATTCACTAATTTCAGATTATGGCAGTTGATGATTGTTATTATCCATTTTCTACAACAAAGCTCCGATTTCTGTTAGCTCTTGTGCATCTTCACGCTGTGACGTCCATTTTTCTTTCAGAACACACAGAAAAACGCTATCATCTGGATCCTCGTCAGCATCGGAATTGTTTTCAGTATTAACTATATCGTTATTCCCTGAATAGGGAAGAATTTTTTGCCAACATTTTGCTACTGGATCAGACGACACCTTGTCCCACGAATTCGCAAGCAAAAAAACAGCATCCTTTATTGTGAGATTTTTAATGACTTTGGAAACATCATTTTCTTCCAAAGACGGGATATACACCAAGAGGCTTTTGCGGTAATACAATTTGGTTAAACGTATTGCGTTTTGGTCCATTAGTTGGATAAGAGCTGTGCAGTTAGGTGGAAGAAATATGGTTATAATTTTACCATCATCACTCGTAAGCTGCGCAACCGATGCGTGACAAGAAGTATTATCAACTAGTAAAATAGCTTTTCCATCTAAGTTGTTTTCCGCTTGAAAATCCTTTACTTGTTTGACAAACGACTAGTGTAACCATTTTATCAAAATAGTTGAAGTCATCCAGGCATTTTTTGCCGAGTAATATTCAACTAGAAGATCGCTACAGTTCTTAAAAGCTCTGGGATTTTTCGCTTTTCCAATGACCACCATTTTAAGTTTATGTGTGCCATCACCGTTTGCTTAAGCAAGAAATGTTACTCTCTCTTTAGAGGTTTTTTTCCCTGGAGCACTTCTTTCTACAGCAGACACCCATGTTTCATCAGGAAGTAATTTCCAGAATTCCGCATTATATATTTGAGGCGGCAAAATTTTCAGCTCATTAATTTTTTCAGAAAACTTCTGTAGAAAGGGTTGCACGGCAGATGAGTCATTAGACAGTTTCTCCCCGACCACTTTTAATTGACGAAGTCCACGTCTATTTTTAAACCTATAAAGCCACCCTTTGCTGGCAGAAAATGTTTTGTTTTCATAACATTGGGCGTGAATTTGAGCAGCCTTTTCTTTTAAAATATTTGTTGTGACAGTTATATGTCTTTCTCGTTGACATTGGAACCATTTATATAATTGATCCTCCATTTCTGGATAGTCTGGTTCCCGCAACACTTTCCTATTCTTTGAAACAGCGGCGCAATTTGCAAAGAAGCTAAACAAAAATCAGCGCTGTAATATAACTGGTGAGGGTATAAAAAATGAGAACTTACTTCTTTAGTTTTTCTTTATTTTTTTTTATGTCCGAAATTGTGGATGTCCGGACACCATATTTTCCAGCTAGCAGTTTTCCACTTACACCATTGCTCAGCTGCAATAAAATATGTTCTTTTTCCTCAAGAGAGTGTGACCTTTTTGATGTCATTTTGATGCAAAACTGAGCGAAAGTCTTTCTTCTGTCGCATTTCATACTTATTCGGGTATTCCCCGTTCTACAAGTATGAAACAAAGCGCACGCATAAGTGGCGAAATAAAGTGTGTGAGCGAATGTCAAACAAAGCATAAAAGCGAATGTAGTGAATAATAAACATGTGATCCGGATTAGAGAATACGGATAGAGAATGTCGGTCCGGATTACAAGGGACATAATAGAAATTTTGAATTTTTTAACCCTGTCCGGATTACAGTGGAACCCGGATTAGGCCGTGTCCGGATTAGCGGGCCTCGACTGTATTTCATGATGAATTTCTTAAATCTTTGGAACTATCTATATAATAAAATCATATTTGTATTATTACCTAATTATTTAATTAATGTAGGTTTGGTAAGATATATACATACATATTTATATACTTACATATTTCTTTGCAGGCCATTAAAAGTAAATATGTAAATATGTACATTCAATGCTTTATGCGAAATTTCCGTTGACGCGGACAACCAATGGCGAAGCTCATATTTTTTGCTTTCATGTCAAAGAGTCAATGTGAAGAAAGAATTACATAACATTGTGTTATTGGTAGAAAATCCGAGCTTCGCCCACATACCAGGGAAGATATGTATGTTTGTGTGTGAGCAAGCCGTGTAACAATATTTTTTACATATTTGACTTGTGACGCTGCTCACGCTATTTGAAACCATTGTTGTTTTTGTAGAACAATATTTGTAAGTTTTGTGGGTGACATATCTACATGTGAACGCATATAAGTATGCATGTTGTGTATGCATTATTTGTGTGGGAATGTCATACGCACATATTTACATGTGTACGCATATTTGTACGTTGGTTTGTGTATACATTATTTGTTCGGCAATGTCGTACACATATGCATATGTATGTACACTGCGCGCACACTTTTTACTGACAAATGATAATATCACAATTTGAATTTGAGTTCTACTTACATATGTATGTATGTATGTATGAAACTATGTGCTAATGTCTAGATGCATATGAAAATTTAAATGAAGAAATGTAATTTACATACATGTTATGCAATAATTCGCTTCGAACATAACGGCATTTTAACTCAACATAAGTTTGTTTGGATGCGTGCTCACAACGCATTATTGCGAACATAAGCGATCAGTTGAAAACAAGTCGTTGTGCTAATAACTTCAAAAAAATGGAAAGTGATTTATTGAATAAAAAAATAAAAAATAAGCAATGTAGATTTCGATAGTGATGATTCCATTATTGATCCAATTTTTAATATAAGTGGATGTACTGCAGCAAGTTCCAGTTCCGAAAATAATGATGTAAGTTTTATAGTGATTGCATTTATAAAGTGATTTTAATAAAAACTTAACATTAGGAAAACTCTATAAGTGTTGCAAATAAAGTGGAAACAGAAAAATATTCAAAGAAAGATGCAAAAGATTCCAGGAATAAAGGGCAAAGTTACACCTCAAGCGCTGGTAAGGTTGTTCAAGCACGTGCAGGGCGCAGGTTGGAACCGTGCAGAAAGAAATTCGCAGATAGAATCACTTTTGAAGAACAGCAATATATACACACACAGTACTGGGAACTAGGCTCATACAATTTACGCAAAGCATTTCTTGGTGGCTTAATTGAAGTTGAAGAAACAAAAACAGTAAAAAAGGCTAAACATGACTTAAAACCAAGGATAAGACCTTATACAAACAATTATTTCCTGGAAGTTGGTAGTAATAAAATCGCAGTATGCAAAAAATGCTTTACAATCACATTATCCGAAACAGAACAATCTATAAAAACGGTTGTGAGTGCAAAACTTGATGGGCGTGTAATCGGCGATGGACGTGGAAAACATAAATGCGCTAGAAAACTTTCTATCGCAAAAGAGAATGAAATTTTAGATTTTATTAAAAGCTTCCCATCGTATGAGTCGCATTATACTCGAAGGGACACATCAAAACGTTATTTGCCAAGTGATTTATCTGTGAATGAAATCCATCGTCTCTATTGTGAAAAATACGCTTATTCCGTTTCAATTTCAAAATTTTCGCAATTGTTTAGCACACTCAACTTGAAATTTAAAAAACCTAAAATTGACACTTGTCATAAGTGTGATTTGCTCTAATGCAAAATACAAGTTGCTAAGCCCGAAGAATTGGACTCTTTACAACTAGAGCAATCTAAACATGTAAATTTAGCAGAAAAAGCTTATGATGCTAAAAAAAAATGATAAGCAGAGAGCTTTAGCTGATGCTACACTTAAAGTGTTGTGTTTTGACCTACAGCAGTGTCTTCCTACACCATTATTAAGAACCTCACTTTCTTTTTACAAAAGGCCTTTGTGGACTTTTAATCTTACTATGCATGATTGTGCAAGTAATCAGGCCTCATGCTACATGTGGCATGAAGCAATAGCAAAAAGAGGGGGTAATGAAATAGCACGTTGTTTTATATAGTGATTCATGTCCAGGACAAAATAAAAATTCATTCATTGCAACTATGTTTCCAATTTTTATGCATTATAAAAATAATGTAGACATTATAGATCATAAATTATTGGTCCCTGGTCATACTCATATGGAGTGTGATAGCGACCATGCTTTGATAGAAAAAAGGAAAACACTAACTTCAAACAAAATTCACCATCCCCGTGATTGGTACCAGTTTATCAGAACAATTGGCGTAACAAAAAAATTTGTTGTTAATGAAATGGCACAGTCGAACATATATGACTTTGCACATGCATCAAAGAATTTATTTACATGGAGAAAAGTAGGCATAAGCATAAGTATTGGCACAAAAAAGAAACAAGATCTTTTATTATTTATAGATGTTACCTCTTAAGGATGCAGTGTATAAGCCATTTTATATAAACTTAGAAACAGAAGAGCGAGGACATCAACCAGCTGGGCAGCGGCACCTTCCCAATTAAGGGTCCGGACATTCCAGGTGCATGCCCTCAAATCGTAGTCCTTATTTCGTTTGCCGTGGTCGTCATCAAAAGGGGGGTCTCTCATCCGAGGCTGGTTGTTACTATTCATTGGGGGTGTTTTTTTTTTACGTGGCGGGTCCCAAACCCAGCGCACAACCCTATGTAGGGGATATTTCGCCTTCTCACTTTAGCTTTCCTTCAAACGGATGTTCTTAGACTACCCAGAGGATACTTGGTCAAAGACCGGAAGTAGTGAGCTGCTTGAGTCATATGTAAAAGAATCGTTTCTGGCCACTCCCAAGTGAATGGCGATCAGAGAACTTTCCTCACTTGCGTGAACTTCTACACATGACTCCATCCTCCATTGATATCATCGGCATCAACATCCGCGCCGTTAGTTCTGCTTTCTCCAGACTGGACAAGGAAGCAAAACAAATGGGTCTGGCAGTGAACGAGGGCAAGACGAAATATCTCCTGTCATCAAACAAACAGTCGTCGCACTCGCGACTTGTTCACTGTTGACAGTCATAACTTTGAAGTTGTATATAATTTCGTCTATCTTGGAACCAGCGTAAACACCACCAACAATGTCAGCCTAGAAATCCAACGCAGGATAACTCTTGCCAACAGGTGCTACTTCGGACTGAGTAGGCAATTGAGAAGCAAAGTCCTCTCTCGACAAACAAAAACCAAACTCTATAAGTCACTTATAATTCCCGTCCTGCTTTATGGTGCAGAGGCTTGGACGATGTCAACAACTGATGAGTCGACGTTGCGAGTTTTCGATGAGCTGTACGAGATGTACGATGACATTGACATAGTTCAGCGAATTAAAAGACAGCGGCTACGCTGGCTAGGTCATGTTGTCCGAATGGACGAAAACACTCCAGTTCTGAAAGTATTCGACGCTGTACCCACCGCGGGAAGCAGAGGAAGAGGAACACCTCCACTCCGTTGGAAGGACCAGGTGGAGAAGGACCTGGCTACGCTTGGAATATCCAATTGGCGCCACGTAGCGAAAAGGAGAAACGACTGGCGCGCTGTTGTTAACTCGGCTATAATCGCGTAAGCGGTGTCTGCGCCAATTAAGAAGAAGAGCAGTTAGATTGCCATCCAGATCTTACAGAAGCTGATGAAACTAATGAATAATTAATGCTTTAATTTGCTTTGAAACCTGATTTTTTTACTATGAGTTGAACTTATTAATATGATTTAAGAAACAATACATGAAGCTGCATATTTTTGTTATGAATAAATTTTTTGTTTTAAAAATAAACAAATACAAAAATCTTATATCTAATGAGTTATTTGTTTCAGTTTTAGCAAAAGCTCTTATGTCAACTTAAGTATTATCCAACTGAAGTATTCATTTTGACAAAATATCTTAACTTTTCGTTTTTTAAAATATCTTATATACAAAACAACGAATAAAGCATACTTCTTATTAAATTTTGTTTCAAAATCGGCATATAATGTCTTAAGAAATAGTTTTACTTTTTCCTTGATTAAAAATAACTCATTAAATTTCAACACAATAGATTTTAGAGGAAATCGCCAATATCTCAAAACTCAATTTTAAGACTTAAGATGTTATGCTAAAACGACACAGATATTATTGTAATATATTAAGTTTTTAGGATATTATGATAGTATCTCATATACATATGTATATAGCATATATACAAACATATTCACATATGAAATTACATATATGTATTATAGTATCAAACAAAAGATATATGTAAAAAATAGCTCTTTTTCGTATATTAACTACAATTATTATTTTGGAAATAGCATAATTTAATTATAATATTATCAGTTTTGCATGTATTCATAAAAATACGCAAAATGATAATCATCAATTAATTAGGGTATTCCACCAAACTCGTAAATGTAGACTTATAAGGTAAAAAATTTACGCTTTAGTTTTTTGGAACGCTCCTTTTTTTCAAGAGAAATTTCCGTATAAGTGCGTGCGTTTATTTAAAAAATAACTTAAAAAGAATTAAAATCTTACAAAATGCCACGAAAAAGTGAAAAAAGAAAACTGTGTGAAAATATTGATAACAATGCACTCAACACTTTGTCGATGTTACAAGTATTTGGATCAAGTGATGGTTTGCTTAATTACTTTCTGAGAGAATGCACGCATTTTATATTTACAGAACGAAATCAAGAAGAAGTGGAAGATGAAATCCTTGAAGAATGGGCATATTCAAAACTTACTGTCCTCAGCCTTCGCTATTCGATTCCGACCTTGAAACACTCTATGCCAAAATCCAAAAAATTCTTTTATGATATTTTGCCAAATTTAGACGAAAACCGGTTTCGACAATTTGTTAGAATGAATCGGGCAAATTTTGAAATTGTACTAAAACTGATAGAAGATGATGTTCTCTTTAACGGAGCAAGTTCCGGCAAACAATTTCCCGTTGCTATGCAACTCGCCATTGTTTTATATCGTCTCGGTTGTAATGGAGAAGGTGTATCAGTTGCAAAAATTGCTAGTTTTTTTGGGATAGGTGATGGAGGAACCATTCAAAGAGTTACTGAGCGAGTCTTTCAAGCAATATTAAAAATAAAGCAATGGTTTTTGTATTGGCCTGATGCTAAAGAGCGGCAAAGTATTGTCAGAAATACTTTTTTTGAATTGCCGCATTGTATTGGATATGTTGATGGCACAGAAATCAAACTAGCTGAAAAACCTAGCGAAGATCCCGAGTCATATTTTTCGCGAAAGCATGTATATTCTCTAAAAGTTCAAGCAGTATGTGAGTATAAGCTGAGAGTCCGTCACATGGTTCTAGGATATCCAGGTAGCGTTCACGATAGCAGAATCTATAATAACTGTGAACTGGCATTGAAACCATCGGATTATTTAAGCGGCGATGAATGGATAGCAGCCGATAGTGCGTATAAACTAACGAATACGGTTATAACCCCATTTAGAACCAATTCCAACGATTGCACTTTGCAACAAAGAAATGAGTTCAATAATACCCATTCCAAGTATCGTGTGCGCATTGAAAATTGCTTTGGAATTTTGAAGGAAAGGTTTAACTCCCTCAAAGAATTAAAAATCCACATTAAAGATGACGCAAGTGTAAGGCTTGCTTGCCGGTGGGTTCTTGTTTTTGCCATTCTACATAACATTATAATTGAGCAGGAAAATGGTGATACATTTGAAATCGAAAACTTAGAAGATAGTTTTGACAATGATGAAGTGAATGAGAACCAATTCCAACAGTTTCCAGTCTTAGAAGGAGAACACAAGAGACGAGCCATAATAAAAATTTTAAATGAAATGTCAACATTAAATAATTTGTAAATTTTTTCAGGTAATTTAGTATTCTTCTTTGTATATAATTGCGAAAAATAACCTGTATATTAATTTTAGGTCTGAAAAATCTAACAACACCCTCACATCCTGCCCTTACCCTACGATGACTTGGAAAAGCCAAACAATATGGTTGAAAGCTATTGCTGTCGGCGAAAGCCAGCAACCAAAATGCCTTAAATTAACAACTTTTAATTTGATTTCATATTTTAAAGCATTAGAAACTGTTAAAGTCTTCTTTATTTGTATATAAGTATGTAATCTTTAAAGACACAAAATATATGTGAGGATTAAAAAGTTCTTATGCTTTTTTATATTTTAACTCTAGTTCGTACATTTTGAGTTTTTCTTCTCTTTCATTTTCTAATTTCATTTTCGCCAAAGCAAGTCGTTCATCACGTTCAATTTCTAGCTTTTTCATCTCCAATTCCTGTTTTTCTTTTTCTTTCATCCAGTCAAATTTTTGCTTCTCCAAGTCCAATTTTGCTTCAAGCATTCCTTGTAATACGCCGGCAGAGCTTGCATTTGGATTTTGCTTTTTCTTTAGGCTGTGTTTCGATGTCATTCTTTTTTTTAAATTCTCAATCTCCGAGTCGCCGTTGAAGCTGCTTGCATTGTTCGATGATAATTCCAGTGATAAATGAACGTCTGGCTGTGGAGTATCGGGCGGAATAGGAGTATATATAGTATAGTGGCTGATATACGTGAACTCGAGCAACTATTTGAAATATCATAAACATTATCAAATAAAAAAACCTCCTCGTTATCTTCATAGAGGACTTCTATATTGATACTCTCAATTATAACCGTAGGGTTCACGCACTTTCTGAGCCCAAAAATCTCGTCCAGTATTTCGAAGAAGGGACAAATATTTTGAATGTAGTCTGCGAAATTTGGTTTAATTTAATTTCGTATTTAAAAGACAAAGAAAATAAAATACCCTTGACGCTTTCTTCTTCTCCATTTTCAATTAATCCAGCTCCAGTTTGACTACGCCATTTCACGGCCTCCATATATATTCCTTTTAAATAGCGCATTTTGCTTTTCATCACTTTCCAATTAATGTTTGCGAGCAAAGGGCACTTAGCAGATATTTTCGAATAAAATTTTTGTGCAATAGGCTTCTGTATAAAAAAAAATTATGCATTTATAAGCCAATGAAAAAAATAAATAAGATACAAACCTCAAATGACTCCGGGCGGTCTTTTATTTCTCCGCGCACTTCCTCTAAAAGGCTTCTATATATATATAGTTTGCTCACTGATCCAACGATGTGTTGGTGCTGCCCGGAAGCGCTTAGCTTTGACCTTTTCTTCTAATTCCTGAATATAAAATGTATTTCTGCAATTTTCATCTTCACGAGAAATTTAAGTAATACTTACTGATGCACTCATTATACAAAGGTTTCAGATTATTTCTTTAAATTAAACAAAATTTTGCAACAAGCACAAATGTTTACCGTTCTTTTTTTCTTTGCAAGTAGTGTTGCCTGCACTAAAAACTTTACTTTTTTGAAGCACTAAATGTAAATTATTTTCGTGTAATGGCAACACTAAAACAAAATATCAGTTTATGAAGCAAATACGCGTCGAATTTGCCTCATAGTTTTATACGAAACGCGTAAACTCTTTTTCATACAAATTTTGACAGCTCATTTATAAGGCACAGAATTTTACGAGTTTGAGAACTTTATGAGGCATTTATGAGTTTGATGGAATACCCTAAATATGATGGCATGTAAACGTATAGAATTATATGCAAAAGGCCAACATACATACGTCTGTAATAGCAATGTACATATATTTTTTTAAAACTCATATAAAAATGTTTGTGTTCTTTTTATTTTCAAGTTTTTAACGTATGCAACTTTTTCTACCCACATGTATCCAAGCTAATGTTTGAATATTGTATAATGGCAACCTTAAGCTATACAATGACTTTTGATCGAGTACCACATCTTTCCCCAATAATTAATACGCTTTTATTAGCTTCACTTGTAGGTATGTATGTATGTTTGTAACTTTTTAAGTGGTACTGAAACGTAGAATATTTGAGCGACACTGTAGGAAGGCGACAGTAAGTTTAAGCGGTTCACCAAAAATATGCAACATCTATATAAAACTAGTTTTGGCGACATTTGAGTAGCATATGTATATACTGAAAAATGCATACATAAGTATAACCGCGCACCAGAAGAAACAATATCAAATAATGCAAAACATGTGACTTTTAGGTAATAAAAAAATTAATACTTATAATAAAATTTTTGTAGTAAAAAAAAAATCAGATACTAGTTTTCAAAATGCCTCCGAAAAGCAACTGCAGTTGAAAACTTCTTTTTTTAACTTTGGCTGTCACGTCTATGTGAGCTTTTTAAATCTAATGGCGGAGAATACGTTTTATGTTATATTCGTTTATATTTCACAATAGTGGTAAATCTCATAGAAGAAAAAATAGATTCTTTCAATATAAAATAAGATTTCATAAAAATTTTAAATACACAAAGAAATATTCTACCCACACCCCTTATTTGAACCCCTCTACCTGAAAAAATGGAAAATGAGACAACGCACCTACCTAGCCTACCTACTTTCCGGGTCGACCACTTGAATTATAAGTGCTAGTCAAGAACAATAGAAATGGATTAACCTAAGTTTGTACCGTTACTTTTTTGGTTCCCGCGGGACATCATAAATATCATAAATATCAGGAATATATTAGGTATACAATCAAACGAAAAAAAAACAGTCGAAGTGTACGGTTGTGACAATTTAAAATTATAAGCGAAATATATTTACATAGATTTTCTAAAAGTCTGTGTGTCGTATAGTATATTTGATTAAAATCTGAATGGAAAATGGAAAGATCGTCAGAACACTTAAGCGAATTAGAGAAAATAAAGGAGAAAAGAAGGCTCTATATGAGAAGTTATAGAGCCAAGCAGTCGAAGGAAGGCAGAGAGACTCGCTTGAAGCAAGTGCGTCAGCATGCAGCAGAAAGCCGAGCCTCAGAACCAAAGGAAGTCTGAAAGGATCGTTTGCAGCAAATGCGTTAGCATGCAGCGGAAAGCCGAGCCTTTGAACCAAAGCAAGCCAGAGAGGCTCGTTTGCAGCAAATGCGTTAGCATGCAGCGGAAAGCCGAGCCTCAGAACCAAAGCAAGTCAGAAAGGATTATTTGCAGCAAAGGCGTCAGCATGCAGCGGAAAGCCGAGCTTCAGAACCAGAAAAAGCCAGAGAGGCTCGTTTGCAGCAAATGCGTCAGCATGCAGCGGAAAGCCGAACCTTAGAACCAAAGCAAGCCAGAGAGGCTCGTTTGCAGCAAATGCGTCAGCATGCAGCGGAAAGCCGAGCCTTAGAACCAAAGCAAGCTAGAGACGTTCGTTTGCAGCAAATGCGTCAGCATGCAGCGGAAAGCCGAGCTTCAGAATCAGAAAAAGCCAGAGAGGCTCTTTTGCAGCAAATGCGTCGGCCTGCAGCGGAAAGCCGAGCTTCAGAAACAGAAAAAGCCAGAGAGGCTCGTTTGCAGCAAATGTGTCAGAATGCAGCGGAAAGCCGAGCCTCAGAACCAGAGCAAGGCAGAGAGGCTCGTTTGCAGCAAATGCGTAAGCATGCAGCGGAAAGCCGAGCCTCAGAACCAGATCAAGCCAGGGAGGCTCGTTGCAGCAAATGCGTCTGCATGCAGCGGAAAGCCGAGCCTCAGAACCAAAGCAAGTCAGAAAGGATCGTTTGCAGCAAATGCGTCAGCATGCAGCGGAAAGCCGAGCCTCAGAATCAGAACAAGTCAGTGAGGCTCGTTTGCAACAAATGCGTCAGCATGCAGCGGAAAGCCGAGCCTCAGAATCAGAGAAAGCCAGAGAGGCTCGTTTGCAGCAATTGCGTTAGCATGCAGCGGAAAGCCGAGTCTCAGAATCAGAACAAGCCAGAGAGGCTCGTTTGATGCAAATGCAGAAACAAAACGAAGAGGTCCGAAGGTTACGTAAAGCCAGTATTACGAGCTTTAGGCAGGCAATTAATTCATTTTGCGATGCGATATGTGAAGTATGTACTAAACGATGCTATAATCATCAAATTTTTAAGTGGATTGTAGATGCTAGAGCAAACACATATTTGAGTAATGAATTAAAGCAAAAAAAATGTTTGCAATCGTTGCAAAACCCATTTGAGTTCAATGAAAAATATCCACCATCTAAATCTTATTGGAACAATCTGGATCCAGGCTTTATTCCAGAAAATATTAATGTAACGCGACAGTTTTCAGTATCTAGGCAAACGGTATATGATCCACTACATTGGTTGGTCGCTAACAATCCCCTTTATAAAGACGTCACTATCGATCAAAACGTCAATATGAATGAAGAGGATATTATTAGAGTAGAAAAAGCTCCACTAATGAAATCAATGATGAACTTAACAATAACACTAGTGCTTACACAAGAATATGTGATTTTTCGAGAATTGTGCGTGTTTCATGGCACCAAGGAAACGAGCTCATATTCACATCAGGATTTGCAGGTGTACAATGCTGTGCGATGGCATTGTCTAACATCCTAAGAGCCAGTATTCTTGCACCACAACAGTGGTTTACAAACACTCTCAACCTGAATATGATAACGGGTGACCAAATCTACAGCAATATAAGATTTCAAACGGAGCGAAGTTTAATGGCCTATCGTATTGAAGACGATGAATACCTACTGGTGCGAAATTTCCACGCAATAAAAGATATTTTTGTCGCATTCGGCAAACGGTTTCAGATCACTTTTGCCGATGAACCAAGCATATATGGAAGCTTGAGCGACAATAATAATGAAACAAACTTCGGACGCACCCTTCGTCAAGGGTTGGAAGATCTTTTCATGGAACATAACTCCGGCATAATAATAACAGATGGACAAGTATTCGGAGTGATGTACTATGACAACAAATATTACTTCACTAACTCACATTCTTGTGGTCAAAAGGGATCTAGAGCAAAGGATAACAATGGAAAAGCCTGCATTATCGAATGCGACAATTTAGACGAGTTTGTGAGGATTTGTAAACGTACAACAGATAGCAAAAATGTACAGTATACTCTTGATTACGTTGATGTTGTATATGAAACAGATGAGCCTGACGAAATAGAAATACAGCAGAGTATTGAGATAGTAACGGCAGCGTCTGAAATGATTACTTATCAACATGAACTACCTAATCATTTAATTCCACTGCAGACATCTTTGATGGCGCCGATTGATGTAATGCAACCCAATGTGGAAGATGAACTACAGGTTTCACGAAACCTTAACGAAATTACCCGCAAAACGAAAGACAACATCGTTAAAATCGGACATGAACTGAAAGCAGAAGAATTTGCCTGGTACTTCTTGTTTCCTTACGGAAAAAACGGGTTCAGAGAACAAAGGCCTGTAAATATTACAGCGTTAGACTACTTTCAGTTTAGAATTTTGGGAAGTGACACAAGATTTCAATGTAACGACTATCTATTTTATGCCTCATCCTTCTTTGAATATTATAGAATCAAAAGCACTATATCTGCAAGCGGCAAAAAAATTGTTAATCAAGAAGGAGCAATAAAAGATGACCATATTTATGTAAAAAATTTAAGAGGTTTGGCAGCTTATTGGAGATCAGTTCTAAATGAACAATTAGCTCAAATCAGATGTTTAGGACCTCCAACATACTTTGTAACATTTAGCTCAAATGATCTCAACTGGCTAGACCAACGAAAGGCTTTGTTAAAAGCCGATGGTAGGGCTGATGTTGATCCCAGTACTCTCGATACTTATGAGACCCAAAGACTTATCGAGAAGTATCCAGTAATTTTGAGTCGACATTTCATGTTAAGAGTAAATGCTCTAATGAAATTTATAAAAAACTAGCGGACCCGGTGCCTGCTTCGCACGGCACAACAAAATAAGGAAAGAAACACACTTGTTTTTAATAAAGTTGGTTTTGTTCCCTATTATTCAACTTTTAATTCTAGTTTCTTACAATCTTAGACTATGTATCACATAAACTATCTTAGAGCTCTTTCATAGACAACATTTTTGGTTTTGCCATGAGTTGTTGTGTAGATAAAGAAAACTGAAGGCTTGCCAACACGTGAGCACGAAACATAAAACTGGCCGTGTGAAAAGCAAGGATATTCTAAATTAATTCCACACAATTCCAACGATTGCCCTTGCGCTTTATTTATTGTCATAGCAAATGCAAGACGTATTGGAAACTGTAGTCTTTTGAACTCAAAAGGTAAATCTGATGTAATCATTGGAATTCGTGGAATCAATACATCTTCACCTTTAAACTTTCCCTTTAAAATTGTTGCTTCGATCAAATTGTTCATGACCTTTTTAACCACTAATCTTGTCCCATTGCATAATCGTGGTTGATTTATATTTCGAAGCATAATAATGGGAGCACCCACTTTCAATTGTAAACAATGAGGTGGAAATCCGGGTAAATCCAATGAATTCAAAAATTCTGTCGGATAATTAACAGCGTCGTCTTGATTCGTAACCGTGTCAACTGATTGATATGTTACAACCTCGACAGGAACATGGGTTAAAATGTCTGCATTCATTTGACCAACGTCTTTATTTTTAGCGGCCAGTATAGCTCTTTCAGCTAACCAATTATGATTGCGATAAATTTCCGCAATATTTGGAAAAACAATTGACACCAATTCTTCTTTTATCGGTGCAATATTACAAAAGTTATCTGGTAAAGTGATTAAGCCAGTTTCACGACCAACACCAAGTTGACCATTGCCTATTGCCAACAGTTGCCTTGAAAATGTGTCGGCCGATGGATCGTTTTGAATTTGTACTCGCACATTTGTAGTTAAATTCAGTATTTGTACATGTCTCCATAAATAAGATGACTTTAAACATGCTTTTAATTCATCTGCTGGTGTTGAACGGGGAATCACAGGCAATGTCTGATGAAAATCACCAGCCAACAGAATCAAAGCGCCACCAAATATCTGTTGATCATTACTACGCAAGTCTTGTATTGTGTTATTTCATCATTTCGGTTCTCTGCAACACCAAACACAGCCATGTCGCTGCCTTTATTTACCAACTTGCAGATATATTTAATCGATTTAACAGAATTGCAATATTCTACATTGATATGAGCCTTGAATGCTTTTGATAGTATTGGCGAATAGGGGACAACCCACCTATTATCAACTGTAATATCTTGATTATTGACTCGTAGATTGATTGATTTGCCATCATCATCTGTTGAGCGTCGGCGATACAATGGGTAACCATCATTTCCATTAATTGTCTCGGAAATCAAATCTCTGGGATACCGCTTCGTGCATTTCCCATCTTTCATACATGGCGAATTAATATTTAGAACACCACATGGTCCATGAATCATACGTTTTGTAACAACATCAAATAAACCTGGATCGATTTCCTCATCAGGAATTTCTGCTGAGATGATGTCATCTATTTGATCGCTTGTTATTTTGTTGACTAACCACACCAAAATATGGGCATGTGGTAATCCTCTCTTTTGCCATTCCACCGAATACATCCAACATCGAACTTCGCCGAAAACCTGATGTTTAATAATAAAGTCCATCAATGACTTCAGCTTCTGTCTAAAAACTCATGCAGTTATGTCGTGACGGTCTGTAGAAGATTGCCCTTCATATAAATATTGCTTGATTTCGTCCCATTGTGGATTACATGTAAATGTAATAAACAAATCTGGTCGACCATACAAACGAGCATAGCAAATGGCACTAGTGCGCTTTATTCAGGCTCGATCAGAACTGAACTCTAAAACATTCTTACTCTTAAGTCTAAGCCTAAGCCGTCGTCGCTGTCGTTGCTATGTTTTGTCAGATGCAGTGTCAGCGAATCCCACGATTATGCCGACTTGCGTGTAGTGTAAGTCGTCGCTTGTTTGCGCTATATTTGTGCTGCGCCAGCGGATCCCACGGCTACGGTAGCTTGTGAGTATCGTTTGTTGTTGCTTGTCGTTGGCTCATAACTCGGGCCGTTGGTCATGGACTGGGGGGATGTTCAGCATTGCCTGAAATGGATGTTAGGCAGACAATGCTGACTTGGTATTTTGGTGGTTTGCGTTTCGAGTTAACTCCTCCCTTCCTAAGTGGGAATCGTCCACGATTCTCTCGGTGACCTCTCTTACTAAGACATTCATTGCCTTTTTCGCGGTGTGTTTTTTATATTTGCTTAGAGCAAGTCGCAAGATTACTAGGATAAGGATTGATGCTATCGTTACTATAAAAAGCAATGTTATTGAGTTGAGTTGAGTTCTCCTCGAAGAGCGCCAATATGGTTGATATTTTCCGCATTCATTTCATGAAGATAATTCAAACTCAATGTCTCTATATGTCCTAAAAGATTGACTCTTTGAGCCGTTGGAGTGCCAGGAGTACGAGTAGGAGTATGATTTCGATTGTGATACTCGGTCCCATTTACCTTTACTAACTGATCGAAAGTCAAAAGGTAAGTACCGCTGACGGTTCTGCTATCTCCTTTTTCAACCTCTATCGTTGCTGTGGCATTGTTGATAATGACAATGCCGTCATCGACTTCTTTGATGCCCTTATCATGATTGGTAGTAGTTGAACAATTTGCTTACAGCACTCCAGGAATAGTTGCTGACAACAAGTAGGGGTTGTTTGCTTCTTGCAAAAGTTGCAAAAGTTGATTTTTCACATTTAACAGCATACGCTTCGTTTCCGCACTCAGCGACGGTATTAGTATCCCCAAAGTGTAGGACTCGTCCTTCGTGAGGCACGGCGAATAAACTATACTTTTTACAAACAACTTGAGGGATTGGATACTTAACTACAAAGTACAAATTATTCTTATTTTGTAAAGTCTTAATGCTAGACATTCCTATTATTTCTATTATAGTTATGTTAGTCGAGTGCTCATTGATAATATTATTGATATCACTATTATCTAATATTATTGGGTTCACTAGGCTCAACTTAGCTAGGGCTATTGAGATTGTGATTGATTGCAGTTCGAGGATTATTACCTCTATTTCTTGCAAGCATTGTTTCGTAAAAGATGACTTCCAGTGTCTATTGCTTCCTTTTTGTTGAGTTTATAATTGTGTTTATTGTTTGCGTGATTTCCAAGATTTTTTTACTGAATATGCGTATTAATTTTGTACTGTCTGTTATTAGAGTCAATGAGCATATCCTGTTTTAGTTGTAGTCTTTGGAAATCGTCAAAGTCAGGGGTGCCGGCGACGACTTTTAGTGCAGTACCTAAAAAGTTTAAGCTTCGAGCCTGTCGATGATGAATGTCAACGGTTCGAAGTAAAGTCTCGATGTATTTTATGTCTGCTTCTACTATTTTCTTCATGTGTGTCAATGGGAAAAGGTCCATAAATCCTGCCGTCTCGTCGTTCAATGTTGCATATAGTGTCAAGTTGGTAAAGTGCGTCAAATAACCGTAATGTTCCCATACTATTGTGTTTCCGTCCAAAATTGGGATGTAGTTGGAGTTGGTGTAGTCAGTTAGCTTTCGTGTTAAAGTGGTCGTCAATAGGAATGTCGATATTATCCTGTGATTTAAAATACAAGAATTAAAGTAATCAAGTGATTAATTAAGGTGGACGAAGGTTGTCTTTGTGGACCCTCCCCCCCTTTATAAGAACGGTGGTGCCTAGGTCCTGTTCGACTACTTCTTCTGTAAATAGTGTTGAGAGTTTAGTGCCTAGCCTTCGATTAACTTTCACTAGGACCTTGTCATCACATTCTGACGACCCTTATTATGGTATTCGCGATCACTGGCCTGTGCTCTTTCGATACGATTTCGAACTAGTTCCGTAATTTTAGCTGAGCTGGGATGAAGGATGTCTATTGGTTTTTCGTGGGTTATTGAATGAATTGTCTTATTATATTCTATGTTGGCAAGCAAAATCAAGTCAACAGTGTCATCGAGATTTCTTTCTAGCTTTAGACACCAGCTATCTCAGTTAAGGTACTGTGAAAACGCTCCACTTGCCCGTTTGAGGTGATATGCTGTGGAGGGGCGTTGGCGATTTTCACATTGTTGTAATTTAGCAAAGTTGATTTTATAGCATTTGAGTTAAGTGACTTTTCGTTGTCACAGTATATAGTTTTAACGTTTGGAAAATTGTTTATTAGCTGTAGTATAGGTGGTTTTACGTCTATGATGCAAATTTAGAAAACTTATCGACGCAAGTTAGAAAATATTTCTGGTCTGTGGAGAAAATATCGACGTGTAATATTTCACCAGGATTACATGGAACCGGTGTTGCCGCAATAACATGCTTCTTTGGATGTCTTATGTATTTAGACTTTGAACATATTCGGCAATTTGCTACTACTTCCTTTGCCTTTTTATTCATCTTCGGGAAAAAATAGTCAGCCAAGATCTGCTTTACATTTTCTTGCGCTTTATGAGCTCTGTTGTGTTCAGCAAATATAATTTCTTGTTGATCACTTTCGCTGAAGATGTCCGTAACCATCTTTTCGGTATGACGGAATCTTACGTTGGGGTGAAGTTCTACCAGTCGATGTTGAATTTTTGCCAACACTGGTAGGCTGCAATGTATTGCGTTAACTACGCCATCATTAATGAGAGTTTTTAGTAATGACTCTACGTCGCAAAATGAAATTACATGTCTGCTTTTTGAACCAAATATTATAAAGGTCTGGTTTGGCTGGCTTTCGCTTTCTTGAAGAATTATCTGGTTTCTATAGTAATTTACGGGCTTATCCACCGTCTCTATAGTGCAGGTCAGTGACTCCTCACTGTGCATGGTGGCGCAGTCGGAGCTTGCCTCCATTTCAATTCCTACCATATACATGTGCTGTCTGGACAACGCGTCAGCGACATGGTTTTCCTTTCCTGGTTTATAGAAAATTTTTGCGTTGAAGCTTTCTATTAGAGACTTCCATCGTTTGATTTTTGCGTTCGGGTTTTTATCAGAAACTGCAAACGTCAGAGGCTGGTGGTCAGTGTAGATATTCAACTGGTTAACACCGTACAGGTAGTACCTCAAAGTGTTAAAAGCCCATACCATCGAAAAGAGTTCTCTTTCATTTGTTGCCAAATGCTCTTCTCTATTTCTAAGTGTTCTTGAGATCATGGTAATGGGTTTTTTCTCTTGTGAACGGACGACCCCCAAACCCCTTGAGGATGCATCGGTTATTAAGTCAAATGGTTTAGTGAAGTCGGGATATGCTAACGTGACATCTTCTGAAGCCCGAATTTCTCTAAGTTTATTGAATGCATCTATACCTTCTGGTGCTAGTTGAATTTTAATTTTTTTGGACTGTGTGGCACTTAGTTTGCCATTTTCTCCCTTTAGCATATCAGTCAGAGGTTTTGCAAGGCTGGCAAAATCTTTAATGGAACATCGATAGTAGCTAGCCAATTCAAGAAAGGAACATAGTCCTGCTCATAATATTTGATTCCATTGACTTTATCGGGGCTTGTTTTCACACCTCCCCTTGAGACAACAAATCCTAGGTATTCTACCTCGGTCTTGAAGAATTTCGATTTTTCGGCGGATATTTTCATATTTGCCTCATAGAGACTCCGCAACACCCATTCGATATCTTTCAAATGGTCTTCTGCCGTTTTTGATCAACGTAAACGTGGCAGGTTTTGCCAATTTGCTCCCTGAGGACATCGTCGATTGCTCTCTGGAAGATGCTTGGGGCGTTTCTTAGCCCAAAAGGGAAACGACGGAATTCATATTTACCATTGTTAATGGAGAAAGCGGTTTTCTCCCAGTCTCTTTCTGCTAGCTCGATCTGGTGAAACCCAGATTTAAGGTCGAGGGTGGTAAAATATTGTGCACCTCTTAAATTTGACAAGATTACCATTGCGTCTGGCATAGGGTATTTATCTTCGACTGTGACCTCATTCAGTTTCCTGAAATCAATCACAAGACGTTTCTTCTTATTTCCGTTTGATCTACTCCCTTCTTATCAACGACCCAAATTGGGTTATTGTAAGGGGACCTTGAGGGTCGAATGATACCATTGACGAGAAGTTCAGCCACTTCTTTGTTCACAAAGTCGGCTACACCCATAGGCTATGGGTAAAGTCACGAGTAAACCGGTTCATCGGTTTTTGTTCTGATTGTACCAATTATATTAGTGTTGAAGGGTAGTGACTCGTTAGGATCAGCAAATGCCTTATTTCTACTTTTGATAATTTCACAAAATTGCTCACGAACTGAAGATGGAACTTCTTCACTTTTTGTGTCGATAAAGTTCACATTTTTACATTCATGGAACAAGAGCTTTTCAGTTTCAGAATCGTGCTTTATTGTACCCGTACTGAGGTCTCTTTGGGCGTTTAACTGATTGAGCAAATCGAGCCCAATTATGCCGTCGAATGTTGTTATATTTGGTAGTATAAAGAAATCTGCAGTTACGCCAAACATCTTAATTCCACACTTTTGTGTTACAGGACTATTGCCGTGCAAAGACTTTACTATATATGGTGTGGACGCTGGAATTATATTTTTTAGCTCAGGTATTGGTTTGATGTAATTTTTCGAAGCTCCTGTGTCCACTAATAATTTAATTTTTTTTCCTCGATAACCTACTCCTCGCTTAATCCACGGGAGTAGGGACTTCCCCTTAAAAAATTCAATTGCTCCTCCTCGAGATCTTCAGTTCATCTTCGGCTTCCTGATTATAAGTTGCCTCACTAATCTTTTCTTGATTTAAGGTATTAATGCGTTGCATCTTTGGTCCAGTAACCCTATCTGAATCTGCCTGTCGTTTTCCCTGCTGTTGATTTGAACTATAACCCTGTCTACTATTACTTTGATTCTGTTGCTGGTATTGGTTGGCTCTCTGTGATGGTTCCCTACGCCAATTTACATTTTGTCTTAGTCTTGAAACCGATGGGTCAACGGCCATGGGGGTCACTTGTTCTTGCTTGTTAGCCCTAGTATCGTTTGTTCTGCGCTGTTTATTTGCAAAATGCGGTTTTTTTTTGTTGCTGTTGCGTCTTTTTCTCCGAATTATTGTTTATTCCTAGTTTATATTGGTCTTCAATAGACGTTGCGAAATTTGAAGCAAATAAGTACCTTTCCCTATTTGACTCCACCTCCTGGGCTAATGCCAGAGCGCTAGGTAGGTCTTTAGGGCGAGAGGCAAATAGTATGTCACATAAAGGTCTTTTAAGGCCTGATATAAAAACTCTTAAAGCGTCCGCTCTATATTTTTCGCAAATTGATTCTGATATTTGACCCTCATCGATCATTATGGTTTTATTCGTGAGGAGAGTTAATATTTTCTCAACCTCGTCGAAATATCGAAGCACAGATAGGTTACCCTGTCGTAAGGTGGATAATTGTTGTTCGATTAAATATATCGGTCGTTTGTCTGCGTACGTAAAGTCTAGTCTCGCGATTATTGCGTCGAAATATAAAACAGTGTTGAAGGATGCTAAAATGGCATCAGCAGAAGCCTTTATTTTATTTCTAATTATACCAACTGCTTGGTAGTGTCTAGAACTTCCCTGGTAACTTTTGAAAACTTCGTAAGATGTATGGACAGCTTGTCGCCAAGACACGCCACTGATTTGCCCGTCAAATTCTGGTAATGATTTTACCAGATCAAGGGGTTCGTCACACTTTACATTCGGTAATATTCTTACCGGTTGGTATATTTTTGGCGTTTGACCAGTGGTCAATGTAGTCATTTGCTCCGTTAATCGTTGGAGCTTAACCTCGAAAGTCTGTATTTGTTGTTCAAGAGTGCTTGAGACGGCTGCTTGAACCACTGCGGTTACCTGATTTGAATCCATTTTTCTGGTCACCTGTAGTTTAATAATTCTTTCTAAGAGGTTTTCTAATTCTGAGTCACTCATAGACTTGGAAATTAAAATTGAATAGACTTATAACCGTTCCTATAGTCGAACCAATCAATCACACTGTTTTGTTGACATGGCGAGATAGTTTCAGTTATGTATTACAATTTTCTTCACAAATTCTGTTTCTAAACACAATGTTTTTGAGAAAAGACTACACTGTTTCTTTTTTAGGATGGAGTTATGTGTAGAAGTTCACGCAAGTGAGGAAAGTTCTCTGATCGCATTCACTTGGGAGTGGCCAGAAACGATTCTTTTACACATGGCTCAAGCAGCTCACTACTTCCGGTCTTTGACCAAGTATCCTCTGGGTAGCCTAAGAACATCCGTTCGAAGGCCAGCTAATGTGAGAAGGCGAAACATCCATTCATATGGTTGTGCGCTGGGTTTGGGACCCGCCACGTAAAAAAAAACCCCAATGAAAGGAAGCAACAAGCCTCGGATGAGAGACCCCCCTTTTGATGACGACCATGACAAACGAAATAAGGACTACGATTTGAGGGCATGCACCTGGAATGTCCGGACCCTTAATTGGGAAGGTGCCGCTGCCCAGCTGGTTGATGTCCTCGCGAAAATAAAGGCTGACATCACCGCCGTCCAAGAAATGCGATGGACGGGATAAGGACAGAGACGAATAGATCCTTGTGACATTTACTACAGCGGCCATATACAGGAGCGCAAGTCTGGTGTTGGATTCGTGGTGGGAGAGAGACTCCGTCGCCGAGTACTATCATTCACTCCGATGAATGAACGTCTAGCCACAATCCGCATCAAAGCGAGGTTCTTCAACATATCGCTGATTTGCGCCCACGCCCCGACGGAAGAGAAGGACGAGGTGACCAAAGATGCCTTCTATGAGCGCTTGGAGCGCGCTTATGAGAGCTGCCCCCGCCACGATATCAAAATCGTGCTTGGCAACTTTAACGCCAAGGTGGGCAAAGAAGGTATCTTTGGCACTACGGTCGGTAAATTCAGCCTCCACGACGAAACTTCCCCAAATGGGTTGAGGCTGATTGCCTTCGCCGGGGCCCGAAATATGGTTATCTGTAGTATTAGATTCCAGCATAAAAAGATTCATCAAACTACCTGGCTGTCTCCGGATCGAAAAACTACCAACCAGATCGATCATGTTGTGATAGACGGAAGACACGTCTCCAGTGTTTAAGATGTGCGTGCGCTCCGAGGTCCTAACATCGACTCGGACCACTATCTTGTTGCAGCCAAGATTCGCACCCGCCGCTGTGCAGCAAAAAACGCACGCCAAAAAACACAAGGAAGGTTCGACGTCGAGAAGCTGCAATCACAACAGACAGCCGAACGATTTTCTACTCGGCTTGCACTCCTGCTCTCTGAGAGCACTCGTCAACAACTCGGTATAAGGGAACTGTGGGACGGCATTTCAAATTCCTTACGTACAGCTGCAACCGAAGCCATTGGTTTTCGGAAAGTGCAAAAGAACAGCTGGTACGACGAGGAGAGCCGTGTCGCAGCGGAGAGAAAACAGGCAGCCTACCTCGCAACGTTATGATCGACCACAACACGTGCGGGATGGGATAGATACCGAGAGTTGAGAAGGGAAGCGAGACGCATTTGTAGACAGAAAAAGAAAGAGGCTGAAATGCGTGAGTACGAAGAGCTTGATGAGCTGGCCGACAGGGGTAATGCTCGAAAATTCTACGAAAAAATGCGGCGGCTTACAGAAGGTTTCAAGACCGGAGCATGCTCTTGTAGAACCCCCAAAGGTGATCTAGTCACTGATGCCCAAAGCATACTTAAATTATGGAGGGAACACTTCTCCAGCCTGCTGAATGGCAGTGAACGCACAACGCCAGGAGAAGGCGAACCCGATTCCCCAATCGATGACGATGGAGCAGACGTTCCATTACCCGACCATGAAGAAGTTCGAATAGCAATTGCCCGCCTGAAGAACAACAAAGCGGCAGGGCCGACGGATTGCCGGCCGAGCTATTCAAACACGGCGGCGAAGAACTGATAAGGAGCATGCATCAGCTTCTTTGTAAAATATGGTCGGACGAAAGCATGCCCAACGATTGGGATTTAAGTGTGCTATGCCCAATCCATAAAAAAGGAGACCCCACAATCTGCGCCAACTACCGTGGGATTAGCCTCCTCAACATCGCATATAACATTCTATCGAGCGTATTGTGTGAAAGATTAAAGCCCACCGTCAACAAACTGATTGGACCTTATCAGTCTGGCTTCAGACCTGGAAAATCAATAACCGACCAGATATTCATCATGCGCCAAATCTTGGAAAAGACCCGTGAAAGGAGAATCGACACACACCACCTCTTCGTCGATTTCAAAGGTGCTTTCGACAGCACGAAAAGGAGCTGCCTTTATGCCGCGATGTCTGAATTTGGTATCCTCGCAAAACTAATACGGCTGTGTAAACTGACGTTGAGTAACACCAAAAGCTCCGTCAGGATCGGGAAGGACCTCTCCGAGCCGTTCGATACCAAACGAGGTTTCAGACAAGGCGACTCCCTATCGTGCGACTTCTTCAACCTGCTTCTGGAGAAAATAGTTCGAGCTGCAGAACTAAATAGAGAAGGTACCATCTTCTATAATAATGTACAGCTGCTGGCGTATGCCGATGATATTGATATCTTCGGCCTCAACACCCGCGCCGTTAGTTCTGCTTTCTCCAGGCTGGACAAGGAAGCACAGAAAATAGGTCTGGCAGTGAACGAGGGTAAAACGAAATATCTCCTGTCATCAAACAAACAGTCGTCGCACTCGCGACTTGGCTCTCACGTCACTGTTGACAGGTACAACTTTGAAGTTGTAGATAATTTCGTCTATCTTGGAACCAGCGTAAGCACCACCAACAATGTCAGCCTAGAAATCCAACGCAGGATAACTCTTGCCAACAGGTGCTACTTCGGACTGAGTAGGCAATTGAAAAGTAAAGTCCTCTCTCGACGAACAAAAGCCAAACTCTATGAGTCGTTCATAATTCCCGTCCTGCTGTATGGTGCAGAGGCTTGCGCGATGACAACAACCGATGAGTCGACGTTACGAGTTTTCGAGAGAAAAATTCTGCGAAAGATTTATGGATATATCGCATTCGATGAAACGATGAGCTGTACGAGATATACGACGACATTGACATAGTTCAGCGAATTAAAAGACAGTGGCTACGCTGGCTAGGTCATGTTGTCCGGATGGATGAAAACCCTCCATCTCTGAAAGTATTCGACGCAGTACTCGCCGGGGGAAGCAGAGGAAGAGGAAAACCTCCACTCCGTTGTAAGGACCAAGGGGAGAAGGACCTGACTTCGCTTGGAATATCCAATTGGCGGCAGGTAGCGAAAAGAAGAAACGACTGGCGCGCTGTTGTTAACTCGGCTATAATCGCGTAAGCGGTGTCTACGCCAATTAAGAAGAAGAAGAGGTTTCTTTTTTAATAAACTCTGGAAAATTTGTTTCACAAAATTTTATGATTAGCTCCTTATAGTCTAAAATAAATTCCTTTCCGTCTATTTTGAAAACTTAGTTTTAATTCAAAAGAAATTATAATGTTTTGTATTTTAACTACTTACAATACTCGAAACATCTTTTTTATTATAAACTGCTTTCTGATGAATCCTCAGATCCTTGGAGTCCTTGAAGGATACGTTTTTAAAGATTGTAGCGATTCTCTGTGAGTCCTTGTAGGATACGTTTTTAAAGATTGTAGCGATTCTTTGTGAGTCCTGGGGTCCCTTCAAGTCATTAAAGACACTCCACCGCAAAATACCTTGGTGATTTTTACTTTCTGGAGAATCCTTCGTATCTTCTTTACCAGGTTGGGCGCCAATTATTTTTAGGCACTAGTGCGCTTTATTCAGGCTCGATCAGAACTGAACTCTAAAACATTCTTACTCTTAAGTCTAAGCCTAAGCCGTCCTCACTGCCGCTGCCGTCGTCGCTGTCGTTGCTATGTTTTGTCAGATGCAGTGTCAGCGAATCCCACGATTATGCCGACTTGCGTGTAGTGTAAGTCGTCGCTTGTTTGCGCTATATTTGTGCTGCGCCAGCGGATCCCACGGCTACGGTAGCTTGTGAGTATCGTTTGTTGTTGCTTGTCGTTGGATCATAACTCGGGCCGTTGGTCATGGACTGGGGTGGTGTTAATGTTCGGCATTGCCTGAAACGGATATTAGGCAGACAATGCTGACTTGGTATTTTGGTGGTTTGCGTTTCGAGTTAACTTATTATACTCTTCTGGTCGCAACTTCCGTTGATTGAATCGAATAAAGTTCAAACGCTCTGTTTCTATCTTTGCATACATGTCTACGACATATTGATGAAAGAGTCTCCGACATTTCAAAATATGATTTTCCTGATTTTGTCGTATCATAATCCTATGTGCATAATAGTTCATAGCGCTGACATTTTTATTGACTTCACGTTCTGAAGAGAAAAAAAAAACAAACGGAAATTTAAATCATTTCATACTAATTCTTGTTAAACAAAATTGGAAGAGTATATTAAACACAACAAACACTCACGTGGGTTTGCGGGATCTACCATTTTTAAATTAATAGAGTATCCATCTTCAACCCGACAAAACAAAATTGGGTACTGTAGGGCATCGTAAGAGCGATGTGTTTCACAAACACGTTGTAATTGATTATTTCTTCTAAGCAATACAATGTCACGTGATTGAAACTTATCGCCGACAATCACCACAGCAACTTCATTATTTATAGGTGCATTAAATCTTCGTTCGTGTTCTCCGATTGGTCTTCTATCAGCACGAATAACGATTTTATGATCATCAGACGGCATCTGATCAAGTGCTGTCCGAAAAGTATTAATCAAATCATTATGTTCATGGAGCTCTTGCTCTTCGTGGCATTTTTAGAAGAAACTAAACTAAAGATAATAAAGAACTTCAGTAATAATTTGATGAAATCCAGCAAATTCTGGACTCGAAAAGCACCAAAAAGTCACGAAAAGACACGAAAGATGTTAAAAATATGCTGAAAATGTGTCAAAACTCAATTAAAAATTGGCCAAAAAATCGAAATAATTTTGTCTTACCGTTCGGAAGCGAAAATGAAACGTTCGAGATCGTCTGCACTCGAAAAGCACCAACAAGTGACGAAAAGACACGAAAACCTGCTGAAAATGTGACAAAATTCAATTAAAAATTGGCCAAAAAATCCAAGTAATTTTTAGCTCACTAATCGTATATTAAACAAAACAAAAATTCACTCAATTTTTTAATTTTTTTCACAAAATATTAAATTTGACATTTTGTCACAAAGTCATATGATGCATTTGTAACATTCAGAACACATGTTTAGCAAAACAATCGATTTTTATCTCATTAATCATTGTTTTTTTTTTAATTTTTTTTTAACAAAATATTCAAATTAAAACGATGATTAGAACGAAAATTAATTTGTTTTTATCAAAATACTCACCAAAAAATGCGAAGAAATTAATATTTTCAAAAATCGATTATGATAAGATCAATCACCAATGACGTCCAAAGAGAAAAGAGAAATGATAACAAATTGCTATTTGCATCACTCCGTGCAATGCTCTCCAATACACAAACGACCAAAATGTATTCAATACTAATGAATGCTGTATGCGGTACAAAAAATGCCTGCAACAAAAACACACTCACTTCACATACGCACCGCACACACATGCGTTATCGGATTTCAACCAAACTTCATATAAACTATATATGGGCCACTGCTTACGTAGTGTATAAGTTTGGTTGAAGTCGCACTACGCGTTTATGATTAGTTCGGCGACGTACATATACGGACTTATTTTTATATATATAGATAATAATTATGTGTTTGGCGGAAAAGTGAAGGATCATTGGTGGCGCATTGAATTCCAGAATTAGGGCAGTCCTCACCTTCATATGGTGATTTGGATCGAAATTCATCCCGAGTTTGACTCAGAAGAAGGGAAACTTCTTCTGGATCGTAATTGTTGCTGTAGAATCCCTCCAGAAGAAGAAGACCCAGAGCTTCATGAATGTCAAATTCATCGGCATACACAAACTTGTTAAAAAAATAATACTTCTATAAGAAGCCGATTCAACTTTCCACGCCAATAATGTGTCGAGACACGAATTGTGTCACATTCTTCGGATGATTTTCTTCGTAACGGAGGTAGAATTTGTTTACTTAAGCGTCGAAAGGAAGATGCTTGGGTAAATAATTACCACCCAGAGTTGCTAAGGCAACATGGATATTCAGCCATGCGGATCAAACGAAGCGATAGCGTACTATATAGCAAAGTACCTATCGAAAGCAGAACCTGCAGGTATAGATTCTGGAATTGCGCAGGCAATACAACAGATTCAACGACAACTTTTTCTATAGCTTACTTCTTCAATATATTCCTTATCGTTTGGAAACTGAATTACTTGAAGGTTTCGATAATGCAAAAGAGGCGTTTGTACTGGAGTTGCAGCACGGTTGGTCGGAGGTTCTACACTACACAGCCTATTGAAACTACCAGTACAAAAAGATGGCGTCATCATTGACATGCCACTTCTTGCAGGAAATTATTTAAGAGGGATGCGCCAGTTATGGCAAAAAGTTGAGTTTCTGTTCATAGACGAAATTTCTATGGTGCCTTATGAAATGCTTTGCATGATCGACTCTCGTTTACGCCAACTAAAGAGACAGGACGCTTGTTTTGGAGGTATAAATGTCATACTCTTTGGTGATTTAAAGCAGTTACCACCTGTCCGAGGACATCAAATATTTCAACAGCCAGAACATATGAAACCCGCTAGACATTTGTGGCGACAATTCCGCCTGGTTGAACTCCAACAAAACATGCGTCAACAAGAAGATACGACATTTATAGATGTGCTTAATGCTTTAAGAGTTGGAAAGTTGACGTCGAAGCATCTTGAAGTTCTTCTTGAAAAAGTGTCAACAGATACCACTGAAGAATTCTCGATTGAGAAAGCTTTAAGGATTTACCCTACTAACGACCAAGTTGTTATACATAGTGAAAAAGTTCTGAAGAGCTTTCAAGATAAAGGGACTGTTATTTATACGATAAGAGCACAAGACCTACTCATTGACGCTACACGAAATTTAGGTAATAAGGACTTAAATACTGTAATACCGCATGATATCAATAAAACAGGAGGTGGAGCAAAAGTGATGTTAAGGTCGAATATTGACGTGTCAAAAGGTTTAGTGAACGGTAATATGGGGTTTGTTACAGAAATTATCTGGCCAAATTTTCACAATAATGCACGAATTTTTCCTTCATTATTATTGTTAGTTTATACAAAGAATTATTTTTCACTTTTTAGTTTGATATGCTTTAAAAGCGTGTTTTTTAGTTTTTTTTAAACTATATTTATTAATTATTTTTTTCCAGATCGAGTTTGCTCTATTTAAAAAATGTAGTTATTTGAAAAATGGCGAAAATGTACTAAAATAGAGCGAAATTCCCGGTTAGTGGATTATGTTTTGACACAATTTAGTGCTACAGATGTAACGTCTGATACACAGAAGGATATAAAGTTAAAAATTTCGAGTGTTTCGTCAAAATTTCCCAAAAAATGGACTGAAGCAAATATGATGATTGAACGTTTTTTAAACAAAAATCGCAGTTGGTTAGAAGGAACAGATTTACAATTTCACCTACAAATGTAACATATCTTGGTAACAGAAACGCGCGCCGAAATTACACTTCAAGCCATTTTGGATAAAACCGCTAAACATTTAATTGAAGCGCGAAGTGAAGTTTTCAAAGAAAATATATCTGCTAAGTCGTCATTCACACTAATCAGCAAATGGGGATGTGACGGAAGCTCGGCCATAGCGCTTATAAACAGAAATTTGAGAACTGCGATTCTACTGATGAGTATCTGTTCTTTTTTGCAACTACTTCGCTATTGTTCCATTGAGGTTGAGTGACGATGCCAGCCAAAATATTTTATGGTAAAATCCGCGGCCTTCGTCTACACTCTATTGTCGCCCAATTAAGCTTATTGTTTCAAAGGAAACAACTGATTTTACTACATCAGAAACTAACAAGGTTTTGGAAGAAGTAGCTCAACTGCTTCCAACACTTTGTGATAATCGCGGTTCTCAAATTTGGGTAAAACATAATCTTTTACTTACAATGGCAGACAGAAAAGTATGTAATGCTTTGACTGGTACACTTTCTTCACAAAAATGTTACATCTGTGTGCTACTCCCAAACTGATGAATGGCGAATTAAAAGACGTAGTGGTTGAAAAAGAGCATTACAGTTTCGGTTTGTCTACTTTGCACGCCTGGATTCGATATTAATTGCAATAAATTCGAAAATCTTTGTTCCAAAACCAGAACCCTTTATCTTAATTCATATTCGTGGTACTATATGCCAGTCACCGTGCACAAACTCCTGGTACATAGTACGGAGTTAATTAGAACTTGTACCACTTTTCTCCTTACACGTACGTATACGTGGGTTCATACATCTCTGTTGCCCTCATTCAGTAGTGTCATACAAAAAAAATATAGCTGAGCTGCTCTAATAACCCTAATCGACAGCTGATTCAGGGGTCTATTTCCTGATTCGTGATTTAAAATACTTTTACCATTTTAAGCAAATATTTTTAGTTAACTGTTTTTTACTTCCTCTTTATTAATATACAATTTCTAATGAATTAATACTAATAATAATAGTACTAATAATTATTATTAAGTGTTTATGCGACTTCATGGCATTTCACACCTTAACACAATATTCATCACACAACTTACAGCATCGCACCACGCAAAAAACACAACCATACATCATACATCTAACCAACCGCTCTACACACTATAACCGCCACCCAACCGACCAAAAAGGGTTGGTTAGATCGGTGTGGCCCCCAATTCGATTCTTACGCCCGTATACGAGACGTCTCGCCAGCTTAGCAACTGTTGATTCGCTTTTAATTGAATTTGTGGTCCAAGATTGGAAAAACCCTTTCGGTCGTGTGTGTGGTTATGCACTGGCGGCAGCAGTGAACATAAATAAAAAATTATATATTTAATAAAAATTATAACACAGTGTGCAGATATCTAAGTGTGAATCCATTGAAGTTCGCCCACAAAAAAATATAAGTTGTGAATTTTTACTTTTTACTTTCCAATTATAAATCTTTAATTTAAATCCAAACAAAAAGGGATTCATAATCAAAGGCTAAAGGTAAGTATACCCAGCGGAACTAAGTGTAGCGAACAAATGGTCCTTCGAGCTTCTTAGACAGGCACCTAAAATATTTAACAGAATCAATCAAATGGTGAAGTGAAACAAACCAAGAGAACAAAATTTTGGTTTAGAAAAAAAAGTATAACACACAAAAAAAAAAAATTACGTACATACATACATATTTAAGTGATAAAATCTACCAACTAACAAATCAAAACTCAAAACCTTCATAGGATTACATAGCAGCAAAAATTCAAGCTCTTCATTTAGAAAACGAAAGCAAAATTCTTTTACCCACTGCAGTCATCGCTATTGAACATAGGTGATAATTATTCAAATTAAGAACATTAATAGATCAAGGTTCTCTAACATCCTTTATATCATCTAAGGCTCAAAATCGGCTAAAGTCAAAAATTCAAATTTTCAAATTTCGGGAATGGGCGGAAGAATTATGCAAAATTCAAACAAAATTTGCCCAATCACCATAGTCTCCCCAAACGCAGTTATAAGAATAGACGCACAAGCCATCGTTCTACCGCAACTCACAAATTTGCTTCCATGCTGTGAAGTAAATAATAAAAAGCAATTGGAAAAATGCTCATATTTCAAATTAGCAGATCCCAACTGCCATACCCCATCACAAATCCATTTGTTATTAGGTAGTCACTTAATACCTCAAATAATTCTTGAAGGTATAGAAAAAATATCCAATAAAAATAAAACTACCATTCAAACCAACTTTTCTTGAAACCACAGCTCTAGGTCACTGTAGAATATCAGCAACCCAGCAATTTCTAAGCCTGGAAAAAAGCCTGATAAAGAAAAGTGAGCTTAAATCAGCATATGATAATGTGATGGACGAATATCTAGACCTCAATCATATAGAAGAAGCTGTACCATATGAAAAAGTATAAAAAGGTAGATATTTATCTTTTTATCTGCCGCATCACGGGGTAAACGACCTGATAAAACCACAACAAAAGTACGAGTGGTTTTCAGTGCCTCAAAGTGTACGAGCTTAGGCAAATCACTCAACGATGGACTATACACTGGCCCAACCTTACAACCTGATCTCATGCTGCTAATACTAAATTGGCGCATGTTTAAATATGTTTTCAATGGAGATGTAGAGAAAATGTACAGACAAATTCTAGTACATAAAGATGACCAAGATTTCCAGCGTACAGTCTTCCGCAAATCAAGTAATAGTCCAATCAGCGACTACAAGCTTAAAACCGTCACCTTTGGTATCAATTGAGCACCCTATTTGGCGGTCAGGACACTGCATGAAGTGGCACAAACGTGTGAAACAAATTTGCCTTTAGCAATTTCTGTATTACAAACACAAACATACGTGGATGATATTCTATCAGGTAGCCACAGTCTGTCATTATCGTGCGATTCACTATATCAAGTGATCAAAACATTAAATTCAGCGGGGTTTCCCTTAAAGAAAATTACATCAAATCATCCCGAAATAATAAAAAACGTAAAAAGAGAAGACTTATTAGATACAGATTTCCTTAAATTTGAAACGGCTAGTACAACAAAAACCCTAGGGATTCAATGGAATGCGATAACAGATCAATTCTCATATTCAATTGAGTCAATATTTTTAATGTTCGCCATAACCAAACGCCAAATTCTTTCCTCGGTGGCAAAACTTTTCGACCCGCAGGATGGCTTTCGCCAATAATGAATCAAGCAAAAATCCTTATTCAAGAATTTTTGCTAACAACTTGCAAATTTCACCCCTAACATTAACGCAGAATTACACGGTTTTTGTGATGCCTTGGAAAAGGCTTATTGCTCACAGTCTAAGTACGCACTCGGTACGATAATAAAATATCTGCACACCTCTTGGTAGCCAAAGCCAAAGTTGCACCTTTGAAGAGACTCAGTCTGCCAAACTTGAACTGAATGGTGCTCTACTATTAGCAAAATTAATTTTAATAGTTCAAACCCATCGGAAATTAACCGATCATAAAATGTATCTTTGGTCAGACTCAGAAATAGTTTTAGCATGGTTAGAAAAAACACCCTAACTGGAAGAAGTATGTATCTAACCGAATATCTCAAATTTTAGACTTAGTTGGCCCAGCAAAATAGCAACATGTTGCAAGTGCAGATAAACCAGCGGATCTTGGGACAAGAGGTTGCAAGCCACTTCACCTCACCAGCACTACATTCTGGTGGAACGGTCCCACATGGCTAACAGAATCACAAGAATTCTGGCCAAAGTCTCCCGCTCGGAATATAATACCGCCGGAAAGTCGGAAAATTGAAAATTTCCAAATCACTCCAGAAGAGGATGATAATCTCCAGCGATTTTCATCATTTCCAAGAGCACTAAGAGTAGTCGCTTACATTTACAAATTCACCCAACGACTTAAACAAAAAATGAAAGGGATACCAAAGGATCCTTGCGTACATCTAACGCATTCCGACTTGCAACATGCCAAAGTTAGTCTGATCACATACACCCAAACTCGCGATTTCAGTCGAGAGAAAACAAAGTTGCCCGAAAGACGACCACTCGAAAAGGGAAGCTTTCTTCTCGTCTTAAATCCATTCTTGGACACTAAGGCATTAGTAAGGGCAAATGGAAGATTAGCGAATTCCAGCCTCCGTTAAAACGAACGGCATCGCTTTATGCAGCAAATGGTCCGACAAGAATTTTATATACCGCGACTAAGGCCACAACTTAAAAAGACGCTTTTTATGTGTAAACAATGTTCCTTGTACAATCATAAAATTCGTATGCAGGTCATGGCCGCTTTGCCACCTGAACGCTGTAATTATGCTCTACCCTTTACTATTACTGGGGTTGATTTTGCTGGACCTTTCCAGATAAAGGCCTCGATGTTAAGATCTTCTTCATTTAGAAAAGGGTAAGTGGCTGTCTTTGTATGTTTTACTAAAAAGGCAGTATACCTCGAGCTTTGTTCAGATCTGACAACTGCGGCTTTCCTAGCAGCATTTGCACGATTTGTCATGCGACGACGAAGATGTGGACGAAATATTTGAAATTTTTTCATTGAGTTTACTTTGTTTATTAAACACTCGTAGAAGTGTTCATCTCGGTATACCAAAGTCAGCCCAATGGCGACATAATGTACTTAAGAACTTTGATGACAGCCGTTTCAACGAAATGATTCGTGTTCGCCCGGACGAATTTCGCCGCAAACTAGATTATATAAAGGACGATAGTGTATTTAACACAAATTCTAGTGGAGTACAACTTCCTTTAGATCTACAATTAAAATTAGTGCTATTTAGGTTGGGATCTTCCGGAGATGAATTATCTATAGGAAAGGTTACTTCATTGTTTGACGCGGGTGATGGGGGCACTATTCAAAATATAACTAAACGCGTATTTAAAGCAATATTGAAATTAAAAGAGAAGTTTCTGTTTTGGCCAAATGAAAATGAACGCTTGGAAATTGTTACTGCAACGCGGAAAGAGATGCCAGGTTATATAGGATATATTGATGGATCCGAATTAACGTTGGCTGAAGCGCCAGCTAAAAAACATGAACTTTTTTATTCACGAATACGCCAATATGCTATTAAATGCAAGCTGTAACTATAGGCTACGAGTAAGACAAGCCACAATAGGATACCCTGGAAGTGTTCATGACGCCAAAATCTTCTTGAATAGCCCTCTTGCAAAACATCGTCAACGATTTTTATCTAACACTCAGTGGATTGCTGGAGATAGCGCTTATCCACTCAAGCAATTTTTATTGACACCGTTCAGGCAAAATAGTACGGACTACACTACGGAAGAAAGAGAAAGTTTCAATAAGTACTTTTCAAAATATCGTGTGCGAATTGAGAACTGTTTTGGCATTTCAAAAGAAAAATTCGGTATCTTGAAGAAATTGAAGTTTAGAATGATAAATGAGCAAAATAAGTGGATCATGGCATGCTGCATTCTCCATAATATGCTAATCAATTTCCAAATTGAAAACGAAGAAAGTGTTGAAATTAACCCATCTCAATTTAGCTTACCACCAAGAAGTAACACAAGATCTATCCATCTTGACTTCATACAAAATCATAGATTAACTTAAATTCTTGTTTAAACGTATATTTAATATTCATTAGTATTAGTATTCATATATAAAAATGTGTTTTTTTTTTATTTAAAAATTAATATAAAAAGTAATTATTAAAAATAAAATTCAGGTAATTTAAAATTCTCTTGCACCACTTCTTCCAGTTCTTCCACTTATTTGTATTTGTGTTTCAATTCCTCCATTGCCAATCTTTCTTTCATTTGTATCTCCATTATTTTTAAATTTTCATTACTTTCCAATTCTTTTAGTTTCATCTCCAGTTCTTTGTGTTTCAATTCCTCCATTGCCAATCTTTCTTTCATTTGTATTTCCATTATTTTAAATTTTTCATTACTTTCCAATTCTTTTAGTTTCATCTCCAGTTCTTTGTCTTTTAGTAGTAATTTTTGCTTTTCCCTTAACTCCACTTCTTTTTCTTTAATCATCAATTCCCTTTCTCTCAATTTCAACTCTTTCTCCTTAAAACTCATTTCTTGCTCGATTTTCTGCTGCTGCAGTTCTGGAATATATTCCTTTACGAATTGTCTTATTTATGCATTCGCTTTCGCATATAGCCGCAGAAGACGCTGACTCCTTGAGCTCTACTTCCGAATAGTCTTCGTTGTTCTCCAAACTGTCGTTTATTACTGCTGACTCAACCACTCTACCGCCGAAATTGTCATCCATTTCATTAAAAAAGTACACATTTTAAGTAAAGTGGCTGAAATATAAATGTATAGTTAAGTACCTCTAGAAGAATGAATAACATTTAAATTCTCAAGTTCTGATGCGATTTACTAGTCGTTCCGCTTCATTTTATGGTTTGAACCATTTACACAAATTCGCAATTGTCCTCAATACTATTTGCTTCACTTCTATACGCACGCAGAAACAGTAAAAATTTAGTTTTATTTACAAAACAAAATCTTACCCTTTTTAGTTTCGCCTTGCATACTCCCTGCACCTGCCGAGCCTTCCCACGCTTTTGCTTTGTTATATGTTGTACGCATATAACGAACCTTCGAGCGTGTCAGCTTCCAGTCCACCGCATAGCATAGAGTGAAGTAGACGTGTTTATTTTGTGATCCTCAAATTACATAGCAAATTCAGTATTGTATTGGGAAAAGATAGTTCTTTTTTGTGTGGGACATCCAGAGAGGTTAAACCACCTAAGTGGACATCAGGCCTAAAGAAAAAGATAAGTACACTTCGATTTTTAATAATATATAATCATTTGCACTTACCTTTGGGCTTTTTTTCCGCGCCAATTTGTGAAAATAAATACAATTATTTCCCCTTACAGGAGTGTGCACTTAATTTGTATTTTTATTATTCTGCCGTTTTGTTTTCTTTGTTTTGCGATCTATCAGCTGTTCCCCTTCTCGTGTTTTCGTTTTTTCTTTTGGTTGGTGCATTGCCAACCATCCCAAACACAAGTATCAGCTGTTCCTTTTTCCTTTGGTTTTCGCATTGCCAACTATTCTAGTTTTAAATTAGACAGTAAAGTTAGGTACTGAACGTACACATCGAGGGTGTTACCAAACTATTTTTCACGCTGAGGTATGGCCTCCGAAAATAGTATTGGGCAAACACCGGATAATCCTTTCCGAAGGATTTCGAAAATATTGAGAACACCGCCTATTGGTAAAAATGAGGAACCCACCGTTGCTGGATCAAAGGAGAAATGTGATACTGCCGATCGAGTAAGCAAGGAGAATAAGCGTGAGGAATTGCAAAAGGGAGAAACGGTCAGCTTTTTTAGCAAACTGGGCAAAAAAATAAAAGAATTGGAGAGCATGATGGCCGGTCAAAGGCACATTAACCAAACCATGCGCGAACTTGTGAGCAGTATAGTGGCGTTACACGCAAAATCGGAAAAAGTAGAAAACCCACCGAGAAGAGTGATAATAGGAAAATCATCCCAAGTCACTATTGATAGAGATGATAACACCCCAAAGAGAATGCGAGAGGCATCAGGCTTTTTTCCACCCACAAAAAAGCCAAAAAACGTAGCTGAAAAGGAGCAATTGTCGTATAGTGGAGCAGTAAAAAACACCCAAAAGGATACCACGATACTCCCAAACGCAAATGAAAGATGGACAGACGTGGTTAAAAAGAGGAAACCGACAGAAAAGAAAATAAAAACAAAGCCGGATGCAATCATTATCACGAAAGAAGAAGGGCGTCGTATGCAGATATTCTGCGGAAAATAAAAAGTGACAGTGGGCTTGAGGAATTGGGTTCGAACGTAACCTATGTTCGAGAAAACACTCAAAGGAGACCTTCTTTTAGAACTAAAAATGGAGCAGACACGAAAGAAACCGAATCTTTCCAAAGCGTCTTGGAAGGAGTGGTTGGAGAAATGGCTATGATACAGCCTAAGACCCACAACGTTACCATTGTATGTAAAGACCTGGACGAAATAACAACCCCAGAAGAAATTTGCTCAGCACTGAAAAGGGAATGTGGAATCCAAAGTCTGCAGACAACGAATGTCAAAAGTCTGCGAAAAACGCGTAGCGGCACACAAATAGCACTTATATGCATGCGCGCTCAAGATGCTAAGGCCGCACTCAAATTGGGAAAAATAAAAGATTGGGTGGTCAATCTGTCGCCTTCGAGAATATTCGACTATTCCCAGGTGTTACAAGTGTTTCCATTTGGGACACATGCGGCGTAAATCGCTGCAGTTTGACAGACAGATCTTCCCTATGCACGCGCTGTGGAACTGCAGGGCACTTAACAAAGTCGTGCACAAACGTTCCGAGCTGTATGCTCTGCAAAGGGTAGCACTCTGTATTGAGCACGACTTGCCCAAAGTACCTCGAGATGATGAAGTCTCTAACACATAGAACATTGATGTCGCCATACTAAGTGAGCAATACTCCCAGCGTCCGGAAAGCACATGGATTGCAGACAAATCTGGCAAGGCAGCAGTATGGTCCTGTAAAGGGCAACCTTTTAAGACCTGCTCCAGAGAAAAACATAATTGCTTCACATGGGCGAATATTCAGGGGATTTATTTTGTAAGTTGCTACGCTCGTCCCAGCGCAGCAATCGCAAAATTCAGGATTTCCTCTTAAGGCTATCTTTAGAAACCAGAGAGGCAAAAACACCTATTATAATAGCGGGTGATTTAATGCTTGGTCAAGTGCATGGGGCAGCAGATGTACAAACCACCGCGGGCAGCTAATTCATGAATTTCTGAGTCAAACGCACTTAACAATATGTGAACACCGGAACTCGAAACGCTTACCAAAAGGCAATAAAGGATCCATAATTGACATTATGTTTGCAAACGATTCGCTGAGCAGGCACATTAAGTGGGCGGTGTCTGACATATACACAAACAGTGATCATATGGCAATTATAGCGCAAATTTCGTACTCCCGAGATCAAGAACTTTTTAGCAGAAACCCCTGCCGAAAGCGAAGCTGGAAACAACAAAATTCGACGCAGACCTGTTTGAGCTAGTCTGGAGTGCATCAAAGGCATCAGGTGACGGCGCCGCTCACCTGGTATCAGCAGTTCGAAAAGAACTGGTCGCAGCATGCGATGCAACAATGCGTAGAACGTCACATCACAACAAGCGGCGGCCTGTATATTGGTGGAACGAGGAAATTTCCACGCTGAAAGCTCTGTCACTCAGCTAGACGGCGTCTACAGCGTAACCGGGGTGAAACTAACGAAACCACTTTAGGGAAGAATTTAAAGCCACAAAAGCTCCTGAAGTCGGCAATTACCCATGGCAAAAATCATGTTTTGAGAAGCTGTGTAAGGGGAAATAGCTTGCAATGACGCCAAGTTATTCTTACAAAATATGTATGTCAAGATTTAAAAACAAGCAGCAGCAACCTAAAGATGCATCTTTTATGGGAAAGGTTGTCATCGAAACATTATTCCCGAAACACGACCGGATTTCATATGTCAAGCGACGAAACGAAGCTGCAGAGTCACCCCCGCTAGTCACGGAGAGAGACGAACTATTGGCAATAGCAAAGAAAATCAAAATGCCAGCGCCTGGGTTGGATGGCATACCAAACAGAGCTCTGAAGGAAGCCATAAGCTCAAAACCTCGAGTTTTTCAGTAAAATGTACAACGCTTGTATAAAGGAAGAGTATTCCCCGACTCTTGGAAGGTACAACGTTTGGTTCTGCTCCCAAAACCAAAGAAACCACCTGAAGAACCGTCATCATGCCTGCGACCACTGTGTATGCTCGACACAATGGGTAAAGTGTACGAAAGTATAATCTGAAACCGCTTGGAGTTAGCAATCCAAAAAGCCGGCGGACTATCAGAGAGGACAATACGGCTTTATAAAAAAGAGATCCACTATTGACGCACTACAGCAGAAGTCGTCGATACTGCGAAATGTGCGGTAAGTGGCAAAAAGGTGGAAAGGTGGCACAAAAAAGTACTGCGCGCTGATTACCCTGGATGTCAAGAATGCGTTCAACTCGGCAAAATGGGCAGATATAATAAAAGCCCTGGATGAAATACGGGCCCCTGAATACCTCATAAACATAATAATGAGCTATTTTAAAAACAGAAGGCTGATTTTTGCATACGGACGAAGGCACCAAGAGCTACTCTATCTCAGTGGAGTACCCCAAGGGTCAGTGTTAGGCCTACTATTATGGAACCTTATGTATGACGGGGTGCTAAGAGAGACAGCAACCAGAAGACGTTAAACTAGTAGCTTATGCGGATGATCTCATGGTCGTAGCAGTGGCCAAACAATTAGTCGACCTGAGAAATAAATGTAATGAGTGCATAAATGGTCTACGCCAATGGTTCTCTTTCTGTGAGTCTGAAACTGGCGGAGGAGAAAACAGAAGTTTTACTTATAAGCACTAGGAAGATAGAAGAACGAATAGAGCTCACTATAGGGGAGTGCGAGATTACCTCGCAGCCGCACCTGAAGTATCTGGGAGTAATATTGGATTCCAAATTAAAATTTAAAGAGCACCTGGAGTATTCTTCCGCGAAGGCAAACAAAATTTATAATGCCCTAACGAGAATGATGACCAATAGAGGCTGTGTGCGTTCCAGCTGGCGATTCTTAATAGCGAAAGCAATGAGTTCCGTAATTCTGTATGCGGCACCAGTATGGATACAGGCAATGGATATAAAAGCGTATGCTAAACAAATAATTGCAGAGCATAGGCTTTGTGCAATTCGAGTAATAAGTGCTTTTCCGGACTATATCAACCGACGCTGCTGAAGTATTAGCCAGCATGCCGCCTATTGACATCCAGGAGACGAACTCGAGCGTCTATATCAGCTATCAACGCCTAAAACAGTATCGGCAAGGACAGATGAGAGAAACAAGAGCACTAAAATGTGGCAGGAGCGGTGGAATTCCTCATCCAAAGGGCGATGGACTCACCGACTTATACCAGACATCCATTCATGGATAGACAGACGACATGGGGACCTAGACTTTCATCTGACCCAAATACTTAGTGGACATGGATGCTTTAGAAGCTATCTTTTCAGATTCCACAACGAGATTAGTCCGAACTGTCCGACGTGTGCAGAGTATATAGAAGACTCTGAACATGTATTATTTTATTGCCCTCGATTTTCGAATACAAGGGAAAAGCTAAAAACCGCACTCGGTGGTAGTTTTATGGTCGATAATTTAACGACACTCATGTGCCAATCGACTGATAAATGGAAAGCTGTCAGCGAAGCGTCAGCATTCATAATGAGCGAACTGAGATCCCTTCAACAGACTAGGCGTCCGTCAGTCCGCGCAATAGAGGAGACTTAAATGTCTTGTCCCTCCCACGAAGTAATACTTAACCGGTGGTTCCGTGGGAGAGTCTTGAGTTGGGAGTAGGTTAGGTTTAGCGGATTAAAGTTCCGCACTCCGGCTTTCGATGCTTCCCCCTACTATAAAAAAAAAAAAAAAAAAAAAAAAAAGTCCACCGCAATGTTGCTCTCCTTTGAAAATCGTCTATAATACATTTGAGACGTTGGCTTCTATAATTAAAATTATAATAGATTACTTCTAAGTTGTATTTTAATTAATAGATTTACCTCAAAATCCCTGTTTTATGACAAAAATTCAATCAATGCCTTTTCTTCTTCAAACATCCACTTTCTGGTTGGGTTGGAACGCACCCGCTTTGCTTTTGTCTAAAAGCGCTTTTAATTAGTTAAATTGTATTTAATATGCATTTTTATATTACCTGTATAACATGATATTGCTCCATTATTCTGAAAACCATCGACAAAAGAAAATTGAAAGAAATTTAAATTTAAACGCTGAACACATAAAGAGCGACAGACTGCAAACTACATACACACGTTCACGTTCTTATGGCAGGGATAATGGGATGCCCAACTCTCCTGTCACTGGAAATGTGAGAGCCGCTCACCTAACGAACTTTGACAGTTGACTGGATTGAGTAGGTTTTGACGTTATGCAATTGGAATGACTGGAACGGCCAGATTGAAATTATACGAAAAATATATGTGAACGGAGAAATTTGTTGCCGCCGTTCAAGATCGTTAATAAAAATTTAAAACAATGAAAATCAAAGAAAATGCGAAATTTAAACATATTTCATGAAACGTTTTGTAATTTGATGCATAATAGAAATCATTTTCTATTACAAATGATTAAAAACATTCATTAATTGACAACTAACAGGCTTAATTCACCTTATTAAGTATTGAAAGATCGAAAGTCAGTTGTTTTAATATATCATAAAATCATAAAAAAGGATTTAAGTGGTTTCGCCATATATTAAAAGTCCAATATATAATAATTTGCAATCGTAATAAACGTTGGGCGTTTTAATTTAAATGCCCAAAAATTCTTATTTTGTTCGATGTGGCCACAATGGAAAATGTTATAAAAAACGCTTATTTTGAGGCGCTCTCACACTGGAATAAGTTGGGCATCCCATTATCCCTGCTTATGGGCAGTGTTATTTTGACAGCTGCACGACTACACGACTGCAGGCCGACAGTTGTCGTTCTCGCTAACTTCAATATCCTCCTATTTTTGCCAACGACAGTAGGACGACAGTAGAGTTGACAGTAGAATGGAAGATAGAAAGAGGTAGAGTGGTGATGCCACTAATATGTAAAATGTAAAATTATTCACAGCTCGAACAAACTTGAAGTTATTTTACAAATAAAAGCATAAAAAAGCTCTATTATAGCTCTATTATATCATTTGTAATAACAATTGATAATTTAAAGCAAAAATATTTACCTGTTTACTTATTTTTTGCATAAAAAATTTCACTTTGAACAAAATATTAAAATTTCATTGAAGTGAAAGGTATTAGTATGGCCACAACGAAATTGTGTACATGCAAAATGGACAGCTGTGTTGTCTTGTGTACATGCCGGCCATTGTGTTGTTGTTGCTTCTCAAAATGTACATGTAGTAAGATGAACAACGACGTTTTCAGTTCACTGTCGTGCTGCTGCAGTCTGTCGCAGTCAGTGTGTTCACCACTTTAAACACAAATGTAACCACAACACAAAAGCAAACTTATGTTGAAACTGCAGAAATCAGCTGATCAGTTATGACGAACCGAATACATAGCGTTCAGAGTTGTATTTGCGTAAACTTATTTTAGTATGCAATCCAACAACAAATTTTTTACACTAGCATAAAAATTTATGATTTTATGATTTTACGATGCTTTAAGACACGTTGTGAGTACCCCAATTATATTTCACTGCACAGGCCGATTAAAAACATGAAGCAAACACTTATTATCTAATAATATCAAATGATAAAACTTATGTTGAAACTGCTGATATTTCCAATGCTATACTATGATTTCCAATGCTAGAAAAAAAAATTAATTAATTAATTGCAAAAAATTTTAAAAAAATATCACATAAAATTCATTCAGCTACCTTTTTTAATGAGCGCGAATGATTTGCTTTTTTAATCGTTTTTTTTATTACCCTATTTGCGATTTTCTTTTTGCCTTAATGACATTTATGTTGTTGCGAGATATCTTAATCGAAATTTTTGTTTTTAAATCTATTTCATTATGCGCTCTAAATTGTTTGTAGTAAAAAACAATAAAAAAAATATTTACGATTATACACGCTATACATAGCACCACTGTTTGAAATTCAATTGGGCACTATTAATGCAAGCAGTGATGTGTTTTGAAATTTCGAAACTTTCACTATTTGAGACTGCACGAGAATGAATAAAATTGAGAAATATGTTACGGAATAAAATTTCATTCGTTATTTGATACTCTCGATATTCGTACTTAATGGAAATGTAGAAAAAAATAACCCAGGTCGGTATGACACCCGGGTGCTCATGGCCTTTGGCATCCAACTTTTTTCTGCACTACCGGAAGAATGGAGTACCACGGCGACCTTAACTAAGATATATGTATGCTTTTATCGAGATATTCTAATTCAAAATCGAAACTTTCCAATGTTACAGGCAAATAAATGTAATCCAAAGTTTTAAGGGAAACGTAATAATGAATGATAATTTTTTTTTTATGTGTTTCTAATTTTTGTCTATTATCGTTCAGAGTCGAATATCGATAGTATCGATCATTGGAAAACGATCAGTACGCATTATTAATACCCTGCAATACGGAGGTAACAGATTGCGCAAACACATAGAAACATTTCCAGCTGTTCACCAACACTGTTATATTTTGTGCAATTTTCGAATGAATGGGAGAAAGCATAAGTAAGAAAGAGAAAACCTGTCGACTTTCTAGCTTATCGAAATATTAATAAGTTAAAAGAGAAAAGGCGGTACACAATTTTTCAAAAAGAAGTATTAATAACTAAGCTTGGAAATGCGCAATAGTTTGGTTACTTATTTCTTATTTGATCAATATTTAAATACGAATATTGCTTTTAAATATTTCTACACTCGTGGCCACGCAAAGTTTACCACTATACTGTTTTAGATTTGTAATAGGTCTTTTTGGTTCGTTCGGGATTTTCTTCAATTTTGTTTTTTGTTAAGATTTTAGTAAGCAGAAGTAAACTAAATTATATTATCTCATCATAATTATAGTTTTTAAATTGTTACTTTGTTTGTTGAGCAAAACTACAGGTTATAGTGTTGAGAAATATGCACAGCACTTGAAAATTTTGAGTGGTAAGCATTGCGTGGCCACGAATGCAAAAATAGAATTCAAGGCTAATTTTTTTAACTAAAACTTTCTTTTCTGCAGATTAACAAGAGGAGAAAGAATGTTTGAAACAACTTTATAAAAATGGCTGTACATTGCTAGTAGTGATATCACACGATATCTGTTTAATGTAAGTGGCACTTAGTGCATACATATGTACATAACAAAGTTAGACAAAGGAAGCTTAATAAAATTATGATCTTACTTTTTTACAGTTGCAGCGGCTTGGTGGTTATACGTTTAATCAAACCGCTGCCTTTGAAACTGCACAATGAAAGAGAAACTTTGCAATACGAGTATCATCTATGACATCGAGATGGAACAGTGAGTACCGTTGGAAACAACTGTGCTTGTACCAATAGCTTTCAACTAACGAATTTTACTAATACTATAATATTTTTTATTTGCTACAGTTACCCAATGGTTGTGTGATAAGGGTTTTGAGGCTGGGTCAGTGTTTAACACCATACAAATGGGCGATATCGATATCTGACCGAAATTGTATAAGCATATCGTGCGCGTGTGGATGTTACTGAAAATGAAAAAATGTTACAGAAAAAAAAAAAAAATTCTAATATTCACAAATTTCAAATTCATCTTGAAGATTCGCTACAAATAAAAGATTTGGTTGTTATTTTGGCTGAGATGGCAAAGGATCGCGGTGGTGTTTGGATATGTGTAGGAAACAAGAAAATTAAGAAAAGTATTACCGACACCTTCAAGGAGCTCACAACTTCTCTATTGGTACATAACCATTTTAACCCTGAGTACTAAAATTAACCCACATTTTATGTTTTGACAAGCAAAGGTTGTCATCATTAGTTAAATATCTGAAATATTTGATATTTGCTTTTGTTCTCAGTAGGCTTAGATGCTAACAGTACCAATCACACAAACTTTGTTTTTAGAAATTATTGTGCAAATAAATAATATTGTTTTTCTCGATAAATCGTTTACCTTGAAACCCTCTCTAGAGTACGATTAGTGGATTGATAAATAAAATAACCAAATTAATGGTTATATCCTTATCTTTATTTCTTAATCAAACAACATAAAGCGTATTACTCGTTATTCGAGTTTACAACTTCTTGCTAATAGCTTCTTACTAAACAAAACTTTAATAAGTACTGTGTCTTCTACACAATCCGGCAACCCTTACATAGTAGATTGTTATCTAACCATCGCTACTCGTACGTTCTGGTAACTACGATTTTCAATGTCTTGTTTGTTATTGCAGTATATCTTTGATTGGTTTGTGTTCTAGTATTCGTGTTCACCACAGTATTGTTCCTTCATCCAATATTTTTTTCGCTTTGTCTCGTTTAATACCAAGCCCACATAATGCTCAAAACCTATGAGTTAATACCTTATGCTGGGTGCCAGCCAAATGGTAAAACATTTTCGAGTGTTGGAAAAATGTCATTGGTGTAAACCAATTTTACATTTTTCTGTGCTAAATGGAAAATAATATTTTGACAGTTAAAGTTCAAAACATACGCGATTGCGTCCTTTGAATATTTGCCTTGTTGTTTAAGTTATTAAATACATTCGTAAAATAATTTAAATCGAAAGCAAATACTTTGCATGCTAATAACAATACTAATGAAACTCGATAAACAGCATTAATGTGAAGACAATTAATTGAGAATTTTAAGCAACATGCCTAAAGTAGTAGCCTAGCTACTACGACACTATTGCATTCGGTACACATTTTTACATATATAATTACCCTGCCAGCCAAACGTGGTGAAAAAACTAGTGAATCACTAGCTTTTCACACCTTTACAACTGGTGAACCCGCAATAGGTGATGTACACTTTTCTGCTTACTCTGAACGCTATGTTTTCCGATCTTTATAACTTATAACTTTATAAGACTATGTCAAACCCCTATATATAGTAAGTAATGTATACATACATACATACATACATACATACATACAAATTATGTATGATGCTACAACAACATTAAATATAAGAGTATTAAGAGAACTTATCGTGACAGCATAATATTTAATAATAAGAGAAATTAGAATAAGCCTTTCTCTCTGCTTGGTAAGTCAACCAACTTCCATGTTTTATTTAGCACTAAAACATCATATTCAGTTTTATCGCTGTTGATCACTCGCTCGAATATTTACTGTTTTTAGCTTCGGCAACACTTTAAGGAATTTCATTTGCCTCGTCCTATTTGCGCAGGGCACTCTTCCTGAATCGGCGATACGCATAAACTTTCTTGATAATCGCTACCGGATTCACTAAATGCTTTCGATTCTTCAAACTTGTCGTCACTGTCGTCTGCTTCATCTACCCTCAAGCCTCCAGATGTTTCTTCTTCGCTGATAGCTTTCATATTTTCAATCGTGTCGGAAAAATCTACTGCCTCATTCTTTATGCTTTCGATGTAAGCGACTTTTTTTAGTGAAATGGCCAAATGTTTCCAAAAAATTTACAACTGGTTTTCGACCGGACCATGCCTCGTAAGGCGTCACATCATTTAATGCTACATTTCAACGATTGTACGATTTGCTCTTTCGGCAAATCCATTTTGCTGTGGAGTGTATTGCACCGTCAACTGCCGTTTTATACCCCACTCACTCAAAAAATTATCAAAGTCTTTGTTTACAAATTCACGTCCGTTGTCACTACGAATCATTTTAATCCGTTTTTCAGTTTGCCTTTCTACTAAGTTTTTAAACATTTTAAATTTATCCAACACTTCTTCTTTAAATTTTAAAAAATACACAAACATTCTCCTTGTTTTATCGTCTATAAAATTTAAGAAATAACGAGCGCCTCCCAGATATTTTGTTCGAAAAGGACCACACACCTCTGTATGCACTAGCCCAAAAGTGTCTTTTGCAACATTTTCTGTATTCTTCGGAAATGAGTTTTCTTTTATTTTGCATCTCGCACACACAATGTCTTTGCCAAATGTCATTTTTTACATACCTCGAACCATGTCTTTATTCACTAATTCCTGCAGTCTACCATAATTTAAATGTCCATATCGTTCATGCCATGATACCACCTTATCATTCGAATAATAAAAACACTTTTTATTTTCGCATTGAAATACGAAAAGTTTGTTTACTTTCTTTGCTTTTAATATTATTTCGTTGTCATTCATTACCTTTGCACAGTTTTTATCAAACATTACTTTTAGTCCATTTTCTACGGCTCTCGCGACTGACATGAAATTACTGCACATTTTTGGCACAAATAGAACATTCCGGAGAATAATGTCACTCTTTTGTGAACTTATTCGCACATTTCCTACACCTTCAGCTGTAATGTATGTATTTATTTACAACCAAAGAGATTTTCTCTTTATGCTGTTCTAATGAAATGAACAAATTTCGATTACTAGACACATGCGATGTTGCTCCGCTGTCAAGAAGCCTGGTTGTGTTGTCGAACGCCTCGCGTCCGCTGCTGCTAACAACGTAAACGAATGTTCGTTTCTCTTTGGTGACCTATGATCGAAATTGTTTCTCTTTACATTACAGTACGCGGCGATCGATATGACCGCGCTGGCCGCACTTAAAAACCTGATGTTTTGCATCTTTTTGTTTCGGTTATTCGAAGATTTTTCCCCCTTTTTCAGCGTTTTTCGACCACACTGCAAACGCTTGTGATTCAACTGTACCGCTTTCTAAGCTTTCTATAGCAACAACAAAATGTTCGTATTGCTTCGTCTTGAAAGAAGAATAATAGTTATTAACTCGTCTTTAATTCCAATTCCGACTTCTGATAATTTTTCAACAATAGATGTAAAATCATTTAAATATTTCGGCATACTTTCATTGTCACTTAACTTCATATTCAGCAGTTTCTTGTATAATGAGACTTAGGCACAGGCCCACTTGGCTGATGCAATTTTTCTAGCACTTTTCATGACTTGCATTGCTTGATATGGCTGAGCTGCGACGCTTTCACGCTTGGAGTTATTGTAGCCAATGCTTTTTCGTCGAGTGCTTCCCACTCGCCCGTAATTTCACTTTCCACGAATCAAAATTTGTTTCGTCCAATTTTTCGATTTGGTACAAGGAATTTATTTTTAATTTTTTAACGCGACACACGCATTTGCACACAAACCACCTGGGCTCATAACCTATGTATGGAAGTCACGTTTTAACTTATGGGCTTTTATTCAACGACTAACTTTTATTTATACATAATACAGAATGGAAGGAAAAACTTATACAGAGTTGTATTTTTTTATAGTACGATCTATTCGAGTTGTAATATATAGTAACCGAATACTTTTTCATCAAATTGTAATAGTACTAATAATTATTATTAAGAAATCTATAGTTTTACCTACATATTTACTCACAACGTGTCAGAAAGCATCGCAAAATCATAAAATTATAAATTTTTATACTAGTTTAAAAAATTTGTTGTTGGTTTCCATACTAAAATAAGTTTAAGCAAATACAATTCTGAACGCTATGTTTTCGGATCGTTATAACTTATAACTTTATGAGACTATGTGAAACCCATATATATATATATACAAATACATTTAATATAAAATATTATTAATATCTGAAAACTAAGATTAATTAAATAAAACTGATAATAATATCTAAAAGAAAAAATTAATATAATCGGAAAAAGAGATTCACTTAATAAAAATAATAATATTTTCGGAAAGAGAACATTAATTACTGAATCAAAAAATGTCACCCTAGTCCTTTATCGATTATTATCTAAACAACAAAGAGAAATCAATATAATTAAAAAGTAGATTTTGGTTTGTTGTATTTAATATGAAAATAAAACAAACATTTGTATTCGCATAAATTTTCCACTGCACAGGCCACTTTAAACACATAAAACACACATTTGTTTTCACATATTATATTTCACTGCATAGGCCGATTAAAAACATGAAGCAAACACTTAATATCTAATAATATCGTATGATAAAACTTATCCAACAATTTATATTCCCTTTTCGGGATTTTCTTTTTGCCTTAATGGCAATTATGATTTCTTATTCGCACTCATTCTATAAGATCAAGAAATGGGATAACTTTCATGGCATCTAGGTTAAAAAAATAGCCCGAACAAGTGCGCTGGTGTCAGTGCATACAGAAAAAATACGTACTGTGTTGAAATGTCTGAGGGCAAATGTTCAGCAGAGCGGCTTTTCTGAAAGCATGGTCCAAATTTGTTGCGAAATATCTGGAAATTTTTGTTTTTAAATCTACTTCAACATGCGCATTATTTTTATATTGTTTGAAATAAAAAACAATAAAAAATATTACGATTATGCACGATAAGCACACTATACATAGCACCATTGTTTGAAATTCATTTTGGCTCTATTGATGCAAGCAGCGATGGATTTCGAAATATCGGGACATTCAATATCCGAGACTAAACAAGAATTGATATAATTGAGAAATATGTTACAGAATAAAATTTCATTCGTTACTTGATACTCTCGATATTCGTACTTAATGGAAATGTTGAAAAAATAGCCCAAGTCGGTATGACACCGGAGTGCTCATAATAATTCAAAATCGAAACTTTCCAATGTTACAGGCAAATAAATGTAATCCAAAGTTTTAAGGGAAACGTAATAATGAATGATATTTTTTTCTTTTATGTATTTCTGATTTTTGTATATTATCGTTCAGATTCAAATATCGAGAGTATCGATAATTCGAAAACGATCAGTACACATTATCAATACCCTGCATGACGGAGGTAACAGATTGCACAAACACATAGAAATATTTCCAGCTGTTCACCAACACTGTTACATTTTGTGCAATTTCCGATGGAATGGGAGAAAGCATAAGTAAGAAAGAGAAAAACTATCGACTTTTTAGCCTATCGAAATATTAATATGTTAAAAGAGAAAAGGCGATACACAATTTTTCAAAAAGAACTAATAACTAAGCTTGGAAATGCTTAATAGTTTGGTTACTTATAATATATATATTTGATAAATATTTTAAATACTAATAATGGTATTAAATGTCTGTACACTCGTGGCCACGCAAAGCTTACCACTATACTTTTTTAGATTTGTAATAGGTCTTTTCGGTTCGTTCGGGATTTTCTTCAATTTTGTTTTTTGTTAAGTTTTTAGTAAGCAGAAGTAAACTAAATTTTATTATCTCATCATAAATATAGTGTTTAATTTGTTACGTTTAATGAGGAAAACACAAACTAGCTATTCTGTTCTTATACAAATGCGGCCGATTTTATTGTTTTTAAAGTAATGCCTTGACAAAACTTTGTTTTAAACAAAAAATTAAATAAGACATTATTTTCAATTATAGTGTAAATGAAATTGAATTAAAACAAAAATTATTTTTTATCGCATGTCAGTTTTTTACATTTCGAGCTTATTTTGTAAAGCTCACTAACTTTCAAATGATGTAGTCTATAGCTGAATATGTTTTGTTTTTAATTTTTAATATTTTTGATAAATAACATGTCATTAACTTATTTCGAAATAACAAAATTTCTGTACCACAAAAAGTACCGCTACAAGTTAAAGTGTTGAGAAATATGCACAGCACCTGAAAATTTTGAGTGGTAAGCTTTGCGTGGCTACGAATGCAAAAATAGAAATCAAGGCAAATTCTTTTCTGCAGACTAACAAGCAATCACAACCTCAAGAAGAGAGCAAACGAGAGAGCACTTCTCAGAAGAGAAATCGCTCCATCACAGAGGTACCCGGAACTCAGCCCAAAAAACCGAGGCGGAGTGAAGGTGAACACAGCAGCACAACAACGGCAAGGCATTTCTGCGATGTAGCCAGGGATAGCCTGCAGGTGGCCATCATAGATGGAAATTCCTCCTCTCCGAGCACAATACAGGAGAGATGGGTGGAGATCGACGTCAGATTGTCGAGTAGGGTGCTAAGCTATGTACTCGACAATCCTGCGGGTCCTCACCCGGACTCCTCTGAGACCCTCAAGGGCTACAGGGTTATCAAGTGCGCGGACCAGGCCTCGCTAGATTTCCTGACGGGTAGTGTTGCTAAAATTAGCAACGCCTTCGTAGGCCTCCATTTGAGGCTTATACCCGCCAGGGATATTCCAAAGAGACCTCTTGCTCGCATTTGGTTACCCCCTCTAGAGGAGCCAGGCGAAAAACTCCTGAGGTGCATTAAGCTGCAGAACAAATCTGTACCAGGTATAGATGAGTAGCAGCTAATCAAGGAGGAAAAACCGAATAAAGCAAGCAAGCCAAAACTAGTGGCCATTTGTGATGAGTCGATTGAGGCTCTTAAGAAGACTGACTACAAAATCAGCTTCGAAATCCCAAGGCCAGACTAAAAATCTTCCAAGACCAATATGCCAATAGCATAAGATGCGTACAGATAAACCTGCAACACTCGAAGAGTGCTACAGCGAATTTGACAACCTTCGTGAACGAGAGGGGCATGGTGATACCATTAAAGGGCTAAACAGCAGCAACTATAACCTGTTTTACACACGGAACAGAGGTAAACCTAGGGCATGCATTCTTATCAATAAAAGTATAAATGCATTTCTTTGTACTAATTACAGCACAGCAAATATCAAAGTGGTAAAGGTGGAACAGAAGGAAAAGCCCTTCTTCTTGATCTCGGCCTACTTGGCCCATGACGAAGACTTACCACCGGCCCCGCTCGCCAGACTAGTAGAGGAGAACAGGAAAGATGATGTCCTAATAGGGTGTGGCGATAAGCCAACATTTATTTTCCCAAGCTCGGATAGGTTCCCGGGGTGGGAGGAAGTGCTTGACCTCACGCTATCAACAGACTCAGACTGTCTCGTTGTGGATAACTGGAGGGTATCCGATGAGCCTTCCATGTCGGATCACTCCTGGATACTCTTCAGCATCCGCGAGAAGTACAGTGCGCCTCTCACATACCGGAACCCTAGAAGAACGGCATGGGGAAAATTTACCAGTATAGCAACAAAATGCCTTGAAAAGGGAAGCAGTAAGAGTATCAGAAATCCTGAGGAATTAGATTCAGAAGTAGAGAAGTTGGAAAAAATCTTAACCACAACTTTCAATAAATCTACTCCGCTAACAATTTTGAAAAAGAGAAAGTCTCTTCCTTGGTGGAACAGTGAACTCAAGAGTTTGAGAACACAACTAAGGAAAGTTTTCAATGAGAGTTTTAGAACCAAAATCTGGCAGCCATATAAAGACATTATGAAAGAATAAAAAAAAGTAGTCAGGAAAGCTAAAAAGGACTCATGGCAATCTTTCTGAACATCGATAGAAGTTGCAGAGAAGCCGCTAGGCTGAGTAAAATGCTTTCCAAAGATCATATTAATACTGCCTACATTAGGGCTGAGGGAAGCGATTGGACCTCCTCGGCAAAAAAGTCTCTGGTGGTACTAATCACAACGCACTTCCCCGGGAGTCAGCAAACACCTTCAACGAGGGTTCAACCAGAACCACCGCTGAACGCAGCTGACTATCGAAGCCAAATAGTAGACAAAAGAAAAATCAAATATGCCATAAATAGTTTTGCACTATTTAAAGCGGCAGGTCCTGACGGGATTATGCCCATAATGCTGCAAAAACTGGTAGAACCAATGGTTCTAAGGCTTGAAAATATATACAAGGCTAGCATTCAACTATCTTACATCCCAAGAAGTTGGAAAAGGAGTAAAGTTGTGTTCCTTCCAAAACCAGGCAGAAGAACACACGAGAATGCCAAGGATTTTAGACCTATAAGCCTTACCTCCTTTATGCTGAAGGTACTAGAAAGGCTAATAGATCTACACGTAAGAACAATAATGGCGGAGAAGTTATCGAAGTCTCAACATGCGTACATGAAGGGCCGATCAACCGAAACCGCCCTTCACGAGGTGATAAGTGTAATCGAAAAATCACTACACCACAAACAATACACCATGGCTGCATTTCTAGACATAGAGGGCGCATTGAACAACATAGAAGTAAAGGCGATAATTAATTCTCTGGCACATGGCACATGGTGGCATAGATAACACTGTGTGCAGATGGATACTATCGATGCTTAAGAATAGGAAGATTATAGCTTCAAACGGCGCTGCAACACAAACAAGTTATTAGAGTAGAGGGATGTCTCAAGGAGGGGTCCTCTCTCCGCTTCTATGGGTTGCAGCGCTGAACCAAATACTACTCCAACTAAACGGTAAAGGAGTGAAAGCAGTAGCGTATGCAGACGATATAGTGTTGTTGGTTTCAGGTATGTTTCCTTCAACAGTCAGCGAGATTATGGAAAGAGCACTTCGAGGGTTAAACTTATGGGCTAAGAACAATGGTCTAGGAGTTAACCCGAACAAAACGGAACTGATGCTATTCACAAGCAGAACCAAAATTCCTTAGTTCCAGCTTCCGGTACTAAACGGTACAACACTTACTCTATCCCCCACAGCTAAATACTTGGGGGTGGATATTGACACCAAACTGTCCTGGAAAATTAATATAGAAAAAAGAATAAACAAAGCATACATGGCCTACTATACATACTTTTAAGAAAATCGACAACAGGAATTGGGGCCTTAAACAAAGTATAATCATGTGGATGTATACGGCTGTCATAAGACCTATACTTACATATGGAGCTCTGGTATGATGGCCAGCGCTAAACAAACAATACAACATTAGAAAATTAAATGAAATACAAAGAGCAGCATGTGCGGGTGTTACTGGTGCAAAACAGCAGCTATTGCGGCGATAAGAATAAAAGAATTGGGAGGTTGGAATCAGCAGAACTACGGACATAGTGTAATTTTAAACAAGCTCACCATTAACAAATCATACTACATTCTCGCAAAGCTGGATTTCAATAGACACTTCCAGGTGAGGATGCCATCTAGACGAGAATGGAGAAGAGGTTCAATAGTAGAGGAAGATACTATCTCAGTCTATACCGACGGGTCCAAAATGGACTGCGGAGTAGGCACGGGGTTATTCTCCGCTGATCTAGGCATATCTCTCTCTATACGTCTACCGAACTCGGCCAGCATCTTCCAAGCAGAAGAACTCTTCTTCTTAATTGATGTAGACACCGCTTACGCGATTATAGCCGAGTTAACAACAGCGCGCCAGTCGTTTCTTCTTTTCGCTACGTGGCGCAAATTGAGTATTCCAAGCGAAGCCAGGTCCTTTTCCACTTGGTCCTTCCAAAGGAGTGGAGGTCTTCCTCTTCCTCTGCTTCCCCCGCCGAGTACTGCGTCGAATACTTTCAGAGCTGGAGTGTTTTCGTCCATCCGGACAATATATCTCGTACAGCTCATCGTTCCATCGAATGCGATATTCGCCGTGGCTAACGCGCAAAGGACCATAAATCTTTCGCAGAACTTTTCTTTCGAAAACTCGCAACGTCGACTCATCCGTTGTTGACATCGTCCACGACTCTGCACCATATAGCAGGACGAGAATTATGAGTGACTTATAGAGTTTGGTTTTTGTTTGTCGAGAGAGGACTTTGCTTCTCAATTGCCTACTCAGTCCGAAGTAGCACCTGTTGGCAAGAGTTATCCTGCGTTGGATTTCTAGGCTGACATTGTTGGTGGTGTTAATGCTGGTTCCAAGATAGACGAAATTATCTACAACTTCAAAGTTATGACTGTCAACAGTGACGTGAGTGCCAAGTCGCGAGTGCGACGACTGTTTGTTTGATGACAGGAGATATTTCGTTTTGCCCTCGTTCACTGCCAGACCCATTTGTTTTGCTTCCTTGTCCAGTCTGGAGAAAGCAGAACTAACGGCGCGGGTGTTAAGACCGATGATATAAATATCATCGGCATACACCAGCAGCTGTACACTCTTATAGAAGAAGGTACCTTCTCTATTTAGTTCTGCGGCTCGAACTATTTTCTCCAGAAGCAGGTTGAAAAAGTCGCACGATAGGGAGTCGCCTTGTCTGAAACCTTGTTTGGTATCGAACGGCTCGGAGAGGTCCTTCCCGATGCTAACGGAGCTGTTGGTGTTGCTCAACGTCAGCTTATACAGCCGTATTAGTTTTGCAGGGATACCAAATTCAGACATCGCGGCATAAAGGCAGCACCTTTTCGTGCTTTCGAAAGCAGCTTTGAAATCGACGAAGAGGTGGTGTGTGTCGATTCTCCTTTCACGGGTCTTTTCCAAGATTTGGCGCATGGTGAATATCTGGTCGGTTATTGATTTTCCAGGTCTGAAGCCACACTGATAAGGTCCAATCAGTTTGTTGACGGTGGGCTTTAATCTTTCACACAATACGCTCGATAGAACCTTATATGCGATGTTGAGGAGGCTTATCCCACGGAAGTTAGCGCAGATTTTGGGGTCTCCTTTTTGATGGATTGGGCATAGCACACTTAAATTCCAATCGTTGGGCATGCTTTCGTCCGACCATATTTTACAAAGAAGCTGATGCATGCTCCTTATCAGTTCTTCGCCGCCGTGTTTGAATAGCTCGGCCGGCAATCCGTCGGCCCCTGCCGCTTTGTTGTTCTTCAGGCGGGCAATTGCTATTCGAACTTTTTCATGGTCGGGTAATGGAACGTCTGCTCCATCGTCATCGATTGGGGAATCGGGTTCTCCTTCTCCTGGTGTTGTGCGTTTACTTCCATTCAGCAGGCTGGAGAAGTGTTCCCTCCATAATTTAACTATGCTCTGGGCATCAGTGACTAGATCACCTTTGGGGGTTCTACAAGAGTATGCTCCGGTCTTGAAACCTTCTGTAAGCCGCCGCATTTTTTCGTAGAATTTTTGAGCATCACCCCTGTCGGCCAGCTTATCAAGCTCTTCGTACTCACGCATTTCGGCCTCTTTCTTCTTCTGTCTGCAAATGCGTCTCGCTTCCCTTTTCAACTCTCGGTATCTATCCTATCCCGCACGTGTAGTGGTCGATCGTAACGTTGCGAGGTAGGCAGCCGGTTTTCTCTCCGCTGCGACACGGCACTCCTCGTCGTACAAGCTGTTCTTTTGCACTTTCCGAAAACCAATGGTTTCGGTTGCAGCTGTACGTAAGGAGTTCAAAATGCCGTCCCACAGTTCCCTTATACCAAGTTGTTGACGAGTGCTCTCAGAGAGCAGGAGTGCAAGCCGAGTAGAAAATCGTTCGGCTGTCTGTTGTGATTGCAGCTTCTCGACGTCGAAACTTCCTTTTGTTTGGTGGCGTGCGTTTTTTGCTGCACAGAGGCTGGTGCGAATCTTAGCTGCAACAAGATAGTGGTCCGAGTCGATGTTAGGACCTGGAGCGCACGCACATCTAAAACACTGAAAACGTGTCTTCCGCCTATCACAACATGATCGATCTGGTTGGTAGTTTTTCGATCCGGAGACAGCCAGGTAGTTTGATGAATCTTCTTATGCTGGAATCTAGTACTACAGATAACCATATTTCGGGCCCCGGCGAATTCGATCAGCCTCAACCCATTTGGGGATGTTTCCTCGTGGAGGCTGAATTTACCGACCGTAGTGCCAAATATACCTTCTTTGCCCACCCTGGCGTTAAAGTCGCCAAGCACGATTTTGACATCGTGGCGGGGGCATCCCTCATAAGTGCGCTCCACGCACCCATAAAAGGCAACTTCTCTTCCCTCGGGGCGTGGGCGCAAATCAGCGATATGTTGAAGAACCTCGCTTTGATGCGGATTGTGGCTAGACGTTCATTCACCGGAGTGAATGATAGTACTCGGCGACAGAGTCTCTCTCCCACCACGAATCCTACACCAAACTTGCGCTCCTTTATATGGCCACTGTAGTAAATGTCACAAGGACCTACTCGTCTCTGTCCTTGTCCCGTCCATCGCATTTCTTGGACGGCGGTGATGTCAGCCTTTATTTTCACGAGAACATCACCCAGCGGGACCGGACATTCCAGGTGCATGCCCTCAAATCGTAGTCCTTATTTCGTTTGTCATGGTCGTCATCAAAAGGGGGGTCTCTCATCCGAGGCTTGTTTCTTCTATTCATTGCGGGTTTTTTTTACGTGGCGGGTCCCAAACCCAGCGCACAACCATATGTAAGGGATGTTTCGCCTTCTCACATTAGCTCGCCTTCGAACGGATGTTCTTAGGCTACCCAGAGGATACTTGGTCAAAGACCGGAAGCAGCTCAGCTTGAGTCATATGTAAAAGAATCGTTTCTGGCCACTCCCAAGTGAGTGGCTATCAGAGAACTTTCTTCACATGCGTGAACTTCTGCACATGACTCCATCCTCCAAGCAGAATTACTAGTCATAGAAAAGGCCTGCGAAGTTTTATTAGAAAACCACGGGAATATACATAAAGCAACTATATTTACGGATAGCCAGGCGGCCCTCCTGGCATTGTCTTCACCCATTAAAAATTCCAGTATAGTTCACAACTGCAAGAGAGCACTAAGCTCAATAAAAGACAAGCTCCAACTAAACTTGATCTGGGTTCCCGGCCACAGGAACATTTTCTGAGGCGGAGCTAATACCAAGCCCGCTAGGATCGATAAAAGGAGAGATCAACAGACAATTCCAACAAATTGCAAACAAAAGGTGGAAAAACAGTAAAAAATGCGTCATAACTAAACAATTATGGCCAACATATGACAATAAAAGAACCAATGACTTATTAAATAGGTCAAGAAAAAGTATTTACAAAATGGGTATGCCCTACAACGACAGCTGCCGCAGCTGCGGAGTAGCAGGGAACAAGGAAACAATCTTCCACTTTCACTTTCTATACGCATATTGTAAATATGTATGATGATTTTTGAGACTATTGTTGTTTTTCCAGAAGAATGTTTGTATTTTTTGATTAACATGCGTACGCATATATTATTCGTGTGAGAATGTCATACGCACATACATACATATGTGTGTACGTAAATATAGAGAAGCGCGAGCTTTTTATATTACTGATAAATGATTATATCTTGATTTGAAATTGATTTGTACTTGCATACATATGTATCTGCAGGAGAGATGCGTATGAAAGTTTTAAATGATAAGAGGTGTGATTTACATATATTATTATTGTAATATATTATGCTTTTAGGATATTACGATAATATTTCATATATGTACATATATGCTCAGAAATATACATTGCTATTACAGACGCATGTTGGCCTTTTGCTTATATTTTTATACGTTTACATGCTATCATATCAATTGACATTACATAAATATAACTTTGCGAATTTTTGTGAATTCATGCAAAATTGATATCATTATTATTAAATTATGCAATTTTCATGGTAATATTTGTAGTTAATTGATATGATTATTATTTTGCGTATTTTTATGAATACATGCAAAACTAAAACTTATGCTATTTCCAAAGCAATAATTGTAGGTAATGTGCGAAAAAGAGCTATTTTTTTATATATTTCTTATGTTTGATACTATAATATAATTTCATATATGAATATGTTTGTATATATTACTATGTTCGGACCGTCAACGAAAACATGTTTTCGTGGAAAAAACTGGTTTTCGCACGAAAACTTGTGTTTTCGTCCATATAAAATCTGTCAAACGAAAACACAGTTTTCGCCGAAAACTACTGGAAAACTACATTCCACTCATTATAATCGGTGCCTGCTCTAGTTTAATCGATGTTTTTGGAAGACATATTTTGCAGGCCCAAAATTGTCACTTTACATTCCATATACAAAAACATCTGTCGCTTGATATTCTCATATTAGGGGGATTCTCTTGCTCTTGCAAAACCTTGCACGGTGCAGAAATTGCAGAATTTTCCTATTGGTGCAACGGCACAACAACAAACACACGCAGAAAATTATTTGCAATGACTATAAATTTGTCAGACCAAACCCCACGTTTATTTTCGTGCCGTCATATATCACTATATTCTTCAATGGGTGCTCTCTTGGCCTTGCATATTTCGGTATAGGCTTTTTGCATTTTGTGTCATCGCGCAATATTGCAAGAGCAATATAATGCCGCTATTGATAGTTATCAGTGAAAACTCAACGAAAGCACACATTGTCGGTCCGAACTTAGATTCCACAACATACAAATATGTTTTCAAAATGTTTTCAATGTCTGTCCGAACATATGTAGTATATGCTATATATATATATGCATTAAATAAATATTATCATAATACCCTAAAAACTGGATTATAGTATTCACAGTTTTTGGGAAATTTCATAGGTGCCAACTTTGCCTGATATTTGACATTTAAACTGTGAGCGCACAAAGTTAGTTTTATAGCAAATTAATGTTTAATTATTGAATAAAAATGTCTCATTTAAATAGAAAGCAAAATTTATTGAACGCACTCAGCTACAAATGTATACAGGACATAACCGCTAATGATTCTAGTATGTATGTATATATACTTATTACATAAAATCACCTACCGAAGATATTTTTTACAATTTTGTTAAAGACAGTGACGAAGAGGATGGCGATATCCTAATAAATTTTGCCATTGATGCAGCGCTTATTTTAGCTAATCGGAGAAGTACCCATTGGGGGATACCAAAATCTTGGCAATGGGTCAATAATGTTCTTCCCAGATTTGATAGTGGCAGCATGCGACAAATGTTGCGCATAGAAATCTTTGAGTACAACTATATATTATCCTTAATCAAGCAGGACCCTGTTTTCCAAAACAAAAATTGTGTTCCACATTTACCAATCGATCTTCAACTAAAGATAACACTTTTTCGTCTGGGATCAAGTGGAGAGAGTGCCTCTATTAGAAAGATTGCAACATTGTTCGGAATAGGCGTTGGCGGAACAGTTACCAAAGTGACAGAGCGGGTTATCACCGCATTGATTAATTTAAAATCTACATTTTTATGTTGGCCATCAAGAGAAGAAAAGCGAAAGATTGTCACAAAAACAATGGAAGAGCTTCCAGTATGTATTGGCTATGTTGACGGTACTGAAATCAGATTAGCAGAGTCTCCTTCAAAAGATCACAAACTATACTTCTCTCGCAAAAAAACGGTATGCCATAAAAATGCAAGTAGTATGTGACTATTCACAAAGAATTAGACAAGCGACAATAGGAAGCGTGCATGGTGCTAAAATTTTTGCCGAATTTGCAATAGGTAAAAACCCACAAAATTATTTTTGTCATCGGGAATTGATTGCTAGCGATTCGGCATATCCGCTAAGCCAACATCTTATTACACCTTTTCGACAAAACAGTACTGAGCAGTCAAAAGAAATCACACATACATTCAATCAATATTTCTCTAAATATAGAGTACGTATAGAAAATTGTTTTGGGAAATTAAAAGAAAAATTTTGCACTTTAAAAGAACTACGGTTCCGATTAACGAACGAAACTAATTATAAAAATTGTTGTATATGGATTTTGGCATGTTGTATCCTTCACAGCATATTGCTATAATTTAACTTAAACGAAAATTCTAGTTTAGAAAGTCAAGAAGAAACAGACTTCCCACAAGAAATTTATGAACACGACGACCTAAGAAAAGCTCTATCACATTTTGTAAACAATAAAGATATAATTATTTACTTTTATGTAGTATATATGTATAGTTTTATTTTTTAATTTTTAATTCCTCCATTGCTATTCGTTCCTTCATTTCAAGCTCTCTTAAAGCCAGTTTTTCTTTCATTTCAATTTCTAGTATTCTTATTCTCTCTTCCGAATTGCATTTTTTTTTTCAAACAAAAATTTTTCATGTTTCAAATCGAATTCTTTTTCTTTTAAAGATAGCTCTCTATCTTTCATTTTGGTTTCTATATCTAACTTTTGTTGCTTCACCTTAATTAAACGTGTGTGCATAGAAAGCACATCGGCAAGACCTGTCCGCAAATAAATACCCTTCCGATTTATTGTGTTGCATGTAGATTCTGTACCGACTTCTTTAAAAATATCTTCAGGTGTGGTAGCTACATTTGCACTGCTTCCAGCGTCGAAATCGTCTGTGGTTATAATTATAATTTTATACCTGGTTAAATTGGATGCCCAATTAGATAGATAAAGTACTTACACTCAGATTAAGTACCATTTATAAGTAAAAATGCGAATTATTTCGGATAGTTTAAAGTTTAATTTGCTTTTATACAAAGCTATTAAGGTTACAATTGAAATTACGTTTAAAAATATGCAGGTTTGAGGGTAACGAAACGATTTGCCGATTCTCCTTCGGTTCTTCAAATTATTGCAGCGTGCGGGATCGGTATCGAAGAAAGTATAATTAGCGTAGAGTCCTAACGCGGCGCAGTGCACAAGCGAATGTCTTGTAGACGAATTGCTATATAGAAGTGTGTGTCGAATTGCTTGGTACCAATCCTTTTTTTCCCATCCTTTTTGTTGAGTGGGTTGATTGATGTAGAAGTGTGGTGAGTTGTGTTGAGTGGTATTGTATTATTAGTGTGGTGGCCGCCTGCTGGGTGATGTTCACAATTGTGGTGTGATATAGAGTCATCAGCTGTGGTGAATTAAGCTGTCTTATTAGTGTGCGCCAGTTTTTTCGGGTTAAGTGGGTGGATGCTTAACTCATTTAAACATCCTGGGCCCCCTAGGCGAATATTTTGCCTAGTTTTATATATATAATCTGAGACATGTAATTCGGCTTACTGTTGGTGAAGTAGCCGAGTCCGCAGAATATTAGCTGTAAGAACCGATTTTGGTTTTAATAGAAAATTGTATTTTATGTAAGTTGAGATAGTAATTTTTTTTTTTGCATGTTTTGACGACTTATTATTATAGTAAGTTTGTAAAATTGTTTGATTTTATTTATTTTACTAGCGGTTACTGACAATTTATTATTTTATCGTTTTTGTATACCGGTTGCTTAGTATTTGCCTTTTCTGTATTATCGGCAATTGTTTGCATTTAATTTATTATTGGCTTATGAAGGCTAGTAACTCCACGCCTGGCTCAGATATGGCCAGAATGGGTACTCCATAGCCCTGGAGTTAGGGCTGTGCCAATAGAGGGACCTTGCGAGAGAGTGGCCGGTAATTGCGAACGGCTTCACTAGAATTATAATTTTTTAAGTGGGATGTTCATGCTTTACAACAGATTCTCACCAACTACCCTTATGAGGAGCGCTTATGTAGGGACGATAAGAGCGATCTCTGCTTTTGTTAGATTTTTTTTTTATTTATCTATTTTAGAATTTAGGGCGCTACTTATTAAGCAATATTTTATGAGAATGTCGATTCTCTATCCCTTTGGGACAATTTTTGTTATATATTGTGTTTGAGTACGTATGCATTAATTTGGCAAGTAGTAGCACGCCACCGCTCTAGGATTTGTTCAGATTTTTTTTTTTTATTACTGGCGAAAGCCATCCTGGGGGGCCGAAAAGTTGTATGTTCTTTTAATAAACAATTTATTTTCAAAACGGTTGTCTCGCATGTATGTAATTAATTTCTGTTGCTCCTCATGGCTCCATTTCCTGTACGGTGCTTTGCGTACACGTTTTGGTTTGGTCTGAAACATATATTTGGCATTATTTTATTTACATTTACACTTTTATTAAATATATTAATTTTACTTACAATTTTGTTTTCATCAGATTCCATTTTCAAATGTAAATAAAGTCAGCTGATCAGAGATGCCAGTTTGTCACAATTAATAAACAAGCTCAACACAGTGGGAAAGTGGTGAAATTGTTTTTCACGTAAAACAAAAACAAAATAGATACCACGTCGGTAAATATGGGAATATTGCCACCTGGGAAATTTAACATGCTTGATAACATTTAACTGTGAACAGCATAAATATATTACAACAATATTATATATAAATCACATTTCATCAATTATATTTTCATACGCATCTATCAGCACATAAGTACATGTGTATGTACAATTCAAATGAAGTTATTGTCGTTCATCAGTAATATAACGTGCGCGAGGTTATTTTTCTTCTTCTTTTTAATTGGCGTAGACACCGCTTACGCGATTATAGCCGAGTTAACAACAGCGCGCCAGTCGTTTCTTCTTTTCGCTGCGTGGCGCCAGTTGGATATTCCAAGCGAAGCCATGTCCTTCTCCACTTGGTCCTTCCAACGGAGTGGAGGTCTTCCTCTTCCTCTGCTTCCCCCGGCGGGTACTGCGTCGAATACTTTCAGAGCTGGAGTGTTTTCATCCATCCGGACAACATGACCTAGCCAGCGTAGCCGCTGTCTTTTAATTCGCTGAACAATGTCAATGTCGTCGTGTATCTAGTACAGCTCATCGTTCCACCTAAATAAATAAATCTTTCGTACAACCTTTCTCTCGAAAACTCGTAACGTCGACTCATCGGTTGCTGTCATTGTTCAAGCCTCTGCACCATATAGCAGGACGGGAATTATGAGTGACTTATAGAGTTTGCGTTGGATTTCCAGGCTGACATTGTTGGTGATGTTTACGTAGGTTCCAAGATAGACGAAATTATCTACAACTTCAAAGTTATGACTGCCAACAGTGACGTGAGAGCCAAGTCGCGAGTGCGACGACTGTTTGTTTGATGACAGGAGATATTTCGTCTTGCCCTCGTTCACTGCTAGACCCATTTTTTTGCTTCCTTGTCCAGTCTGGAGAAAGCAGAACTAACGGCGCGGGTGCTAAGGCCGATGATATCAATATCAACGGCATACGCCAGCAGCTGTACACTCTTATAAAAGATTGCACCTGCTCGATTAAGTTCTGCAGCTCGAATTATTTTCTCTGGCAGCAGGTTGAAGAAGGCGCATGATAGGGAGTCGCCTTGTCTGAAACATTGTTTGGTATCGAACGGCTCGGAGAGGTCCTTCCCGATGCTAACGGAGCTGTTGGTGTTGCTCAACGTCAGCTTATACAGCCGTATTAGTTTTGCAGGGATACCAAATTCAGACATCGCGGCATAAAGGCAGCACCTTTTCGTGCTTTCGAAAGCAGCTTTGAAATCGACGAAGAGGTGGTGTGTGTCGATTCTCCTTTCACGGGTCTTTTCCAAAATTTGGCGCATGGTGAATATCTGGTCTGTTGTTGATTTGCCAGGTCTAAAGCCACACTGATAAGGTCCAATCAGTTTGTTGACGGTGGGCTTTAATCTTTCACACAATACGCTCGATAGAACCTTATTTGCGATGTTGAGGAGGCTTATCCCACGGAAGTTAGCGCAGATTTTGGGGTCTCCTTTTTGATGGATTGGGCACAGCACACTTAAATTCCAATCGTTGGGCATGCTTTCGTCCAACCATTATTTACAAAGAAGCTGATGCATGCTCCTTATCAGTTCTTTGCCGCCGGTAATCCATCGGCCCCCGCCGCTTTGTTGTTCTTCAGGCGGGTAATTGCTATTCGAACTTCTTCATGGTCGAAAAATGGAACGTCTGCTCCATCGTCATCGATTAGGGAATCGGGTTCGCCTTCTCCTGGCGTTGTGCGTTTACTGCCATTCAGCAGGCTGGAGAAGTATTCCCTCTATAATTTAAGTATGCTCTGGGCATCGACGACTAGATCACCTTTGGGGGTTCTACGAGAATATGCTCCGGTCTTGAAACCTTCTGTAAGCCGCCGCATTTTTTCGTAGAATTTTCGAGCATAACCCCTGTCGGCCAGCTTATCAAGCTCTTCATACTCACGCATTTCGGCCTCTTTCTTTTTCTGTCTGCAGATGCGTCTCGCTTCCCTCTTCAATTCTCGGTATCTATCCCATCCCGCTCATGTTGTGGTCGATCGTAACGTTGCGAGGTAGGCAGTCTGTTTTCTCTCCGCTGCGACACGGCTCTCCTCGTCGTACCAGCTGTTCTTTTGCACTTTCCGAAAACCAATGGTTTCGGTTGCAGATGTACGTAAGGAGTTTGAAATGCCGTCCCACAGTTCCCTTATACCGAGTTGTTGACGAGTGCTCTCAGAGAGCAGGAGTGCATGCCGAGTAGCAAATCGTTCGGCTGTCTGTTGTGATTGCAGCTTCTCGACGTCGAACCTTCTTGTGTTTGTTGACGTGCGTTTTTTCTGCGCAGAGGCGGGTGCGACCCTTGGCTGCAACAAGATAGTGGTTCAAATCGATGCTAAGACCTCGGAGCGTACGCACATTTAAAGCACTGTGTCTTCCGTCTATCACAACATGATCGATCTGTTTGGTGGCTTCTTGTGCTGGAATCTAGTACCTCAGATAACCATATTTTGGGTCCCGGCGAAGTCGATCAGCCTCAACCCATTTGGGGATGTTTCCTCGTGGAGGCTGAATTTACCGACCGTAGTGCCAAATATACCTTCTTTGCCCACCCTGGCGTTAAAGTCGCCAAGCACGATTTTGACATCGTGGCGGGGGCAGCTCTCATAAGCGCGTTCCAAGCACTCATAAAAGGCATCTTTGGTCACATAGTCCTTCTCTTCCGTCAGGGCGTGGGCGCAAATCAGCGATGTGTTGAAGAATCTCGCTTTGATACGGATTGTGGCTAGCCGTTCATTCACCGGAGTGAATGATAGTACTCGGCGACGGAGTCTCTCTCCCACCACGAATCCAACACCAGACTTGCGCTCCTGTATATGGCCACTGTAGGAAATGTCACAAGGACCTACTCGTCTCTGTCCTTGTCCCGTCCATCGCATTTCTTGGACGGCGGTGATGTCAGCCTTTATTTTCACTAGGACATCAACCAGCTGGGCAGCGGCACCTTCCCAATTAAGGGTCCGGACAATCCAGGTGCATGTCCTTATATCCTTATTTCGTTTGCCATGGTGGTCATCAAAATGGGGGTCTCTCATCCGAGGCAGTTAGTAATCTTTCATTGGGGGAGCGGGCTTTTTACGTGGCGGTTCCCAAACCCAGCGCACAACCCTATGGAGGGGATATTTCGCCTTCTCACTTTACGGATGTTCTTAGGCTACCCAGAGGATACTTGGTCAAAGACCGGAAGTTGTGAGCAGCTTGAGCCATGTGCAAAAGAATAATTTCTGGCCACTCCCAAGTGAATGGCGATCAGAGAACTTTCCTCACTTGCGCGAACTTCTACACACGACTCCATCTTCCCGATTTTTAGCATAAGTAAAAATTAGTCAAAAGAATATACAATGTATTTTAAGCTGCACCGAAATGTGTACTCTTTATTTATACTCTTTACATGGTTCTTATTTCTATTTATACTAACTAGTATGTTTACTTAATATTCGTTGATAGTTTGTTTAGATACAGATTATATTATTTGTTTAGGACCAATCGTAGTGGGCTTTGAAGACTAGAATGTCGATGCCATGTAACAACAATAAATATTTCTTGAAGTGTTGCCATATTTGAATGAAATTCAATGAGAAAAGCAAAATGTGCATTACGTGAACACTTTTTGATCTCACTGTATATACCCACAGTAATCACCTGGCTATATTAATAAATATCAGCAAACCAACGCAAGGGCTACGAAGAACCACTTGTCGCCAAAGAGTGCAGTCTAAAGGGTGGAAGATTGAAATACTTGACGAGGAACTCTTCCAATTTATGCTGGACGAGAAACCTGAAGGAAGATACTGACGTATGTAAAAAGGAAGCAAACAACACAAAGAAAACCGGTATACTCGTGGAATCATGAAATCGCTTCACGTAGAATCGAGTGTCATATATCGAAGCGCCAGTTCGAACGTAGCATAGACAGCTGCAATTTTACGAGATTGAGAAACATTTTCAAAAAAAAGCGCAGGGACCTCAAAAAAGCGATAAAGGCGAGCAAAACTTCTTGCTTCAATATGTTACGCGACAAAGTTGACGAAAATCCATGGGGCGAGGCGTATAAGATAGTAATGGGAAAGATAGAAGGGGGGAAGGGGGCAAGCTCCGACCTGTCCATCTTTGCGGAAAAATGTGGTAGAAACGTTATTCCCTAAGCAAATCCAAGAAGGTGGAAGTTTATTTCTCGAAAATGCAGAGCCCACAGATGCAGCGCCAGTAAGTGACCTTGAAGTGCTACAAGCTGCTGAACGGTTCGGCAATTCAAAAGCACAAGGCCTGTGTGGAATCCCGAACAATGTCCAGAAGATTTCAGTCAATTACAAAACGACACAATTTGCGGAGCTCTTTACACGATGCCTACGAGAAGGAATCTTCCCAAGATATGGAAAATGCAACGCCTAGCGCTATTGCAGAAGGCAAACAAACCAGCAGGGGAACCTAGCTCTTACCGTCCTCTATGCATGATCGACACAATGGGAAATATGCTGGAGTGGATTATCTGTGTCCGACTAGAAAGCTACCTAGAAGGGGAGGCCTGCAGTCTATCAAATAACCAATACGGCTTCCGCAAAAAACGCTCAACTGTTGACGCAATTAAGAAGCTCACAGGTATTGCGGAGAATGTTATAGAAGGAGAAAGATGGATGTATGGTAATAAAGAATACTGCGCGGTCATAACCCCCGATGTAAAAAACGCATTTAATTCGGCTTAATGGCCCCACATACTGCGTGCGTTATAGGCGAAAAATATACCAACATACTTGCTGAACATCATACAGAGCTATTTGTCTGAAAGGCCGCTGCTCTACAACACAGATGAAGGTCCAAAAGAGTACACGGTAACTGATGGTGTGCCACAAGGTTACGTACTGGGTCCACTCTTATGGAATGTCCTGTATGATGGTATACTACGCCTTCCGCTGACTAAAGAAGTACATATTATCGGATACGCCGATGATATAGCGGTAACCATAGTGGTAAAAGAACTCCACCAAATTTAGAGGATATGTGGTGAGATGGTACCAAAAATAAAGCATTGGCTAAATAGTTCAAAACTCCAACTCGCGGAACAAAAAACGGAAGCAGCGCTTATTACAAGCAGAAAAAAACTCGAGAATGTGTCCTTAAATATTGACGGACACATCATTACAACACAACCTGCACTAAAGTACCTTGGTGTAATGATCGACGCGAGGCTCAGCTACAAAGTCCACATTGAAAAAGCTGCCCGTGTAAATACGGCATTATCCAGAATTATGGCCAACATGGGAGGTCCAAAACAAAGCAGCAGAGCACTTTTGGCCAGTCAGTCCTAATGTATGCTGCACCTGTATGGGGACCAGCACTAATGCAAAAAATTATGCAAGAATGGCACAATCACTCTTGCGCCTAAGCGCAATTAGAACTATTAGCACTTTCCGCACGGTATCTCATGAAGCCGCTAGCATTATATCTGGAATAATGCCGCCAGACATAATGGCTCGAGAACTGAAGCGGACTTATGACAAGAGAGTAAAAATAAGTCAAGTGGACCCCTCATTTTCGACTTGATCATCGAATTTGAATGTGAGTATTTTTTCATAAAGTAGTTACCATGAACAAATAATCCCCCGCCCAGTTTTTTAAATTTTTATTTTAACAACAATTTTTTTAATTGAGAATTTTTACTACTTTTAGTTAAAAAATTAATAATTATATAATATATAATATATTTTTATTTTTTCATATTGTTTATTAACTTTTAAGTTAACAAATGAACATTTTAATAACTTCTCTCTCAAAAAATAAAATTTTTTTTTCAGTATTTTGCAATAAACATTCAAGTAACGAAATCCGCGAAAAAATTTGACTGATCGCAATTAGATTAAGCAAAAAAAAATTGTTTAAGACGGGCGTATCATTGAATTACCTTCAGATTTACTCCGTAATTATAAGTAAGGAATAATAGTTAATGTTTTAATTAAAAATATCGTTATTTTATGGTTAATTTTATTTAAACAAATGTCAGAGATAATAAATCATATATTTTTTTGTATAGGTAAAAAACAAAGAAGTTAAATAATTTTTAAATTAATTTTATAACTCATACTTATTGCTTTATTTCTTTTTTTTGTAAACTTTATTGGTAACGATTTTAAGGGCTTTGGAGAAAACTTTGCACTCGAGTGATGTATTATTAACAGCTCTGTAATGGTGATATTGGCGTGTATTTTTTATAGTTACACATTGGTCATGACGAGATTTGAAGTTCTTCTCATGGAAGTCGTGATCTTCTTGGGAGAAAAACCAAAGTTAATTTTTTTAAATGCATTCTTACCACATTCAAATAATGCATTGCTTATATGATTATCGCTTTCCCGTTAAAGACTTGCACGAAAAGCTTGCCTTTTAAAACTTCCTGCCAAACCAACACATGCCCCTTTCGCAAAAAATTCCATTCCGCATTCTCGTTAAAGTCCTTTTTATGATTTATTAAATTCACGAAGTTATATTTATTTTTGTAGTGAGAAGCAGCTCCGTCCGAAAAGTAGGCAATTTTTTTATCTTATCTGCTCCAAACTTATTTTTTAGAAATTCAATAAGTTTAAAATTAAAAAGGTGAACAGAGCTCGCGTCGTGACTAACTTTTTCCGAAATAACGACGTAGTTTATATGTTTCATTTCTCCATTTTCTCTATAATACACAACGTAAGGATGAATTGTAGCCTGACTGTTATTCCAATGATAAGACTGGATGGCATTTTGAACAGAAAATGTATAATTTTCAGAAAAATTAAGGCAAACGATAAATTCTCCAACCTCATCCTTCGTGTCAGTAAAATATGAAACTTGAGATCGTGCAAGAAAATCATGTCTTAATAATTCAGGCCATTTTTGTCTTAAATCAATAAAAAAAATCTTCTTTTGTCTTCGTTTGTTCAATGATTTCAGTTCTAAAAAATGAAAAATGAATTTTAATGAATTTTAAAAGAAAAGAAGAACATTTGACTGAAAATTTTTTTATCTATCCGTACTTTTCCATTGGCTGTATGTAATTTCATTTACTTCATGGTCGTTGAGCAATAGTTCCAATTTATTTATAATATTCTCAGCTCCTGGCAACTTAGTACACTCAGAAAAGTAACACAATGATGCAGACTCTTGGCAAACGGAGCTTTTAATTAAGTCATGTGAGCTCGAGATTGGAGGTTCACCAATTTCCGTTAATAACACAGTACAACAGCTAATCCGGGGGGTGAGAAATTCCAAGTCAGGGTGATGGTACTAGGTCAGTATAGCAAAACCCTCAAAGGGTTTGGCGTTCGTATGTGACAGTTTTTTTTTATGACCTTTTAAATTTTTTCCTTATCTTGATGTTTTTTCGCTTAGTTGTAACATTTTGGCAAAAACGTAGTTTAACATAACTCGCGAACCACTTGTCCGATTTTGATGAAACAAATTTAGAAAAATTAAGAATTACAATTTCTATTTGTTTTTAATTGTTTTTATTCAAAAAAGTGTCACTTATCGCCTTTTTTATAAATTTTCCCCAATAACTCCAGACTTCTGGCCATAAACTACTAAAAAAATAAAGTAAACATTTTTATAATTTTTTTATTTTTATTTTTATTAATTTTAATAAATATTGCCTAGACTTTTTTTTTTTTGTTTTTTACTAAGCGAAAAAACATCAAGATAAGGAACAAATTTAAAAGGTCATAATAAAAAACTGACACATACGAACTCCAAACCCTTTGAGGGTTTTACTATACATAGTACCATCACCCTGAATTGGAATTTCTCACCCCCCAGACAATAATCCCAAAAATGTTCCACAGTGTAATTTATTAACCTTATCAATTTTTAATTTGTTATCTACCGGTTTGCATTGAAAAGTGGGATCATTTTCTTCGTCATCTTCGATCACATCATTCGACTCTTCAGGATTGTTGACTTCAGGACATGCATTCACCGATAATTCACCAAGAATTTTTTTTTTCGACCAAAATAAATTGTCCGTTCACATGAATTGCACATATAATTGCCAATAAAATCTTTGAAAACATGAGCGCGATTTTTTGTTATTAAAACTAAGTTTTTTATGACTTGTTTATGATTTTTTTTTTGTTAAATGGATTGCAACATTTATTTACCCGGTTCATCTTTAACACGTTCTACCCGGGGCATTTTTTGCGTGTTCGTATACAGCGCGTGCACGAGAATTTAAGTTGTTCGTTCAACGGAACTCTTCTACTGCGCAATAAAAAATTCAAACGGCCCGTCTTAAAAAATTTTGTTTTGCTTAATCTAATTGCGATCAGTCAAATTTTTTCGTGGATTTCGTTACTTGAATGTTTATTGCAAAATACTGAAAAAATAATTTATTTTTTGAGGGAGAAGTCATTAAAATTTGTGTTTGTTAACTTAAAAGTTAATAAACAATATAAAAAAATAAAAATAAAAATAAATAAAATTCATGCATATTTTCTGAAAGTACAGGTATTGAACTATAACTTCTGAAACTTTTATCAAAAAATCACGAATAGTTTCTTAATTATTAATTTTTTAACTAAAAGTAGTAAAAACTTTCGATCAAAAAAAAATTGTTGTTAAAATTAAAATTTTAAAAAACTGTGCGGGGGATTATTATTTCATGGTGACTACTTTATGAAAAAATACTCGCATTCAAATTCGATGATCAAGTGGAAAATAAAGTGTCCACTTGACGTATTTTTACTCAAGAGCAAAATTATAGGCAGAAAACTGACAATTACAGTGCGAAAAGGGGAAAGATAAGAAAGCATAGAGGAATGGCAAAATCGTTGGGACACAACAAAAAAGGGAAGATATACGCACCGATTAATCAGAAATGTACACGAATGGGTGGAACGAAAGCATGGCGAAGTAGACTTTTATATGACGCAGTTTCTGCCAGGACACGGATGTTTCAGAGAGTACCTGCATAGGTATGGTCATGACAACGGAGTTACTTGCTCTTTCTGGGGTAACAGTAGTGAAAATGCGGAGCATATATTTTTCTACTGCCCGAGATTCGCATCAGAGCGCCAGGCTTTGGAGATAGAAGTGGCAGGCCGAGTAACACCAGATAACATAGCGGCTCATATGTTGCAAAAGAGACGAGTATGGTATGCCAAGGAGAAGACGACAGTTCTGATACTGCAAGAGCTGAGAAGAGCCGAACATCACAGAAGCAGTGAAGCTAGAGCCGCAAATAGCGACTTTATGACGTGAGCCAAGAGGCTAACTGGCCCTGCGATGTAATGTTTAGCGGCCTTCCATAAAGCTACAGATGACGGAGTTAAGGGTTTAGTACAGATGCACCTTTAGCGAGCAGTACGAATTGTGCATACTGCATACTACTAAGTATCAGTATCTATGAAAGATTGCCCCTTCGAAACAAAAAAAAATGTAAATATGTCGCCCACAAAAACTGCAAACATTGTTCTACAAAAACAACAATCGTTTTAAATAGCATCAGCAGCGTCACAAGTCAATATGGCAGCCAAATAGTCGAAGCCCAAATTTGTAGAAAAACACACAGTAACAACATTTTCATTCATGAACGTAAGCGCACTTTCAACAGGCAAACTCGCTTCATTCATAAAAGCAGACACCATCACATTTCCCCGAACAAGAATTTGCCCACAAGCATCTTTTCGCGACGATGGCAAAAGCTAAAAATTATAAATTGAACAATTTCTGATGTTTCTTCTAAAATAAGTGTGAAAAAGAAAAGTGTCTACCCCGCAAACTCGCAAAGTACAGAAAAAAGTGGCAACATAGTTTATGTCGATTTAAAGTAATTTACAAATCTAAAATATTTTTCCGTGGCTTACAAAAATATCCGTCGATATGTATGCACGCTCATACATATTTATACAAGTTTGTTGGTAAAGCTGTTAGAGCGGCAAGGGAAGTGGTGACAATCGGCGATTTTCGGCACAGCTCGGATTTTCTACCAACAATTCAATTATCTTGCTCTTGCAAGATTGCAGATTGCAAAAATCCTATACCGAAATATACAATGGCACGAGGCCAATTTATTGTAAATGACTATTGTGCATGGCTATTGTGAATTGGCGCACCTTCTGAATTAATTCTTAACAAAAAAAACTGTAACAAATCTTTATAATTTAACTAGAATTATAAAATCTATTTAAAATTTACCTTCCTCAACAATTTAACGTCAAAATATGTATTTAAGTAAAATGACAGCTAGCACAGGGTTGCAATTATTTTTTTACGTGTTATTGCACGAAAATAAACATGGGTCATAATTTAGAGCCATTGCAAATAATTTTCTGCGTGTGTTTGTTGTTGTAACGTTGTGAGAAATCTGCAATTCGTGCACCGTAAAAGAGTTTTGCAAGAGCAAGAGAATTCCCTAATGTAGTGACGCTTTGTCGTCGCGTCGGTTCTTCGACACATTGACTCTTTGACAAAACGTGAGCTTCAGCCATTGGTTGCTCGTGTCAACGGAGATTTCGCATGAAGCAATAAGTGATTACATACAAAGTTGTGGATAGACAAATTTACAAACATTATGCGTATGGTGCAAATGCAAGTTTGTTTACATGCACACATAATTACATATGTACGTGAATATGCGCGACCGCTTGGTCTTTTAATACGTTATCAAACATATAATACTTTATTTTATATTTCCAAAGATTTTAAGGAATTCATCATGAAATAGTTCAATTTGTACGTACATGCTTGTGTGCTTTGATATACAATAAATAGAAAATATACATACATATGTATGTATATAAATTATATGCAGACAGTGGCGTAGCTACAAATTCGGTCGCCCGGGGCCAAGGATGTTCTGCTGCCCCCCTTTATCTACCTACCTACAAGTTTCATGAGGTGGTTCGAACAAAAGTGAATTTTTACAAAATATCTTTGATATTAAGTATATAAAATACTCACAATACGGTTTTTGAAGAAACTGATAGTAAATTTACAAGACATTTTATTAAAAGCCATAGAAAAAACTTATTTTTGCCCTATATCTTGTCCACTTTTGACATAATTTGCAGGAATTTTTGCCCGAATTGGAGTTTTTAAATACCATTTTTGAAAATATAGAGAAATGAAAGTATTTGTTACATTCAAAGCATAGGGTAACTGTGAGAGTGACACGTCGCTAGACAAAGTTAGAAAAGTGCATCTTTAAGTTCTATCACTATTCTTAAGAAAGATATAAACCAAAAGATATGAGAAAAATTCAAAGACTGAAGAGTATTCGAGTAGAAATTAATATTTTTCATTGTTATTCAGACTATCACATTGTGAGTGTACAACTCTTTATCTTTTATAAAAAATTTTGTAAAAAAATTTGTGGAAGTATTTTTCTGAATATTAAAAAACAGCGAAGATCGTTTTGCCGCCCCCCAAGACGAGGCGCCCGGGGCGACGGCCCCCTTCGCTCCCCGCTAGCTACGCCACTGTATGCAGAGTCGTTTGCGCATTGTAAATATGCGAATCTCTAAGCGTACATTCCTTAACATCGGAAATAGCATAATTTTTCTCATTTAACACAGAAAATGCTCAATTCTGATATTTTCGTGTCCCCTGATGATAAATGTGGTGAAACACGTTAATAGTTTTTCTGTGGTGTGGTGAAACACGCTCATCCAAAACAGTAAATATCCCAAAAGTGAAATATCTCTAATCGTGAACCTTCTCTATGATACACGTTCATACATCGGGATCATACATCTCTGTTGCGCTCATTCAGTAGTGTCATATAAAAAATCAGCTATAGCTGCTCTAATATCACTAATCGACAGCTGATTCTGGGGTGTATTTTCTGTTTCGTAATATAAAATATTTTTTTAATTTTAAGCAAATATTTTTAATTAACATTTTTTTATCTCCCCTTTATTAATATACAATTTCTATAGAACTAATTCTAATTATAATAGTACTAATAATTATTATTAATAAATCTATTGTTTTACCTATATATTTACTCACAACGTGTCAGAAAGCATGGTAAAATCTAAAATTATAAATTTTTATACTAGTTTAAAAGATTTGTTGTAGGTTTGCAAACTAAAATAAGTTTACGCAAATACAACTCTGGACGCTATGTTTTCGGATCGTTTTAACTTATAACTTTGTGAGGCTATGTGAAACCCCTATATATATACATTTATACAAATATATTTAATATAAAAGATTATTAATATCTGAAAATTAAGATTAAAAGAAAAAATTAATATTGTCGGAAAAAGAGATTAATTTAATAAAAATCATAATATTTTCTGAAAGAGAAAATATAATTACTTTATCAAATAATGTCACCATAGTCCTTTATCGATTATTATCTAAAAAAAGAAAAGAATTCAATAAAAATTTCATTCATTTATAATAAATTACTTAAGTAGATTTTTGTTTGTTGTTGTCAATATGAAAATAAACCATTTGAATTCGCATAAGTTTTTCGGCACAATTCTGATTTCTTTGGCACCGCGAGCTGAAGATACCGTTGGAAAGAGGAAGTCCTTTTGATCAATAAATAAATTGAGTTAGAGGTAATGCAAACGTTAAGTTTACGCGTTATTTGACTATAAAGGTGAAAATTTCCCAAAATTCGAACAATTCAACAAGCTATTTCACTACTTTTAACACACTTTATGCACATGTTTCACTTCAAATTCACTTTTGCAGGTTTTGCAAGTAAGAAATCTCTTTTTTAAAAATCAATTTTTACACTTGTAGTGAGCCTCTTTTATGTGCTACTACCAATTATGAAGAAATGGATGCTGCCTTATGGTAATAAGCAAATATGAGCAATTCGCTGAAATTTCTCTTTTTCGCTTTAATTCCTCTTCGTTTATTTAGCTATCTTAGTTCTAATAAAAACAAGTGTGTCTAAAAATTATACTTCCAATTAAAATTAGTATAAACTCTCTTTAATAAACAACTAAGTAATATTATATAATAATACTACGTAATAACATAATCAAATAGTTAGTTTACTCCGGGTATTGGCAAGATCATGATTTTTTTTAAGGAGGACTACCCAAAAGTACTTTAGTCACCCAGATGCCTTGAAGCCGCATAAACATTCCGGCTCCCCTAGACGAATTAATTGCTAAGTCGCTGCAGTTTCTGTAGAGTGCTCACTACAGCGCTGAAGCCTGTCGCTTTTCGTTGGTTGTGATGATTATGATGCGGTGGTGTCTGCGAGCGTGCACCTCGGGACGGCTGAGAGCCAAGGGCTCTTCGGCGTTCTAAGAAACTTTTTTTACTTTTATTGAAAAATTTCCAAATTTCAAATCACTATGTTCATTCGTCTAATTTTGATAATCAAACTTTGCCGCAGAAATTTTTAAAGTTTGAAAAGCCAACATTATGAATATGTGATGGTAATTTTTGAGAAACGAAAATTAGTTGGTGAGATTTTAGTTTGAATGAAAAACGAAAATTCTTATGTTAAGTGTATGGGAATTTAAAAAAAATAGCGACCCCTTAGAGTTAAGCTACAGCGCCTGGCTTGAGGGAGGATGTTTTGTTTGTCAATCACTAACATTGAAAGGGTAAGAGTTAAAAAAAAATTAAAAAAAATTTTTGAAGCACCCTAATATATATTATATATATATACTAGCTGACCCGGCAGCCGTTGTCCTGCCTGAAATTATGTGTTTTGAAATGAAAAGAAAGTTTAATTTATATTGTGTTGAAAATCATTTATTTTCGATTTTTCCAAAGTTTTTCAATGTAACGAAGCTTGATAAACAATATTTTTTGGTTTCTGTTTCGGTGCGTAAATGTACAGAGAGGATGGTTTTCCAACTCGTGAGCACGCCACGTATATCCGGCCGTGTGAAAAACATAGCATTTCCAAATTTATGCCACACACTTCTAGCGACTATCCTTGTGTCCTATTGATTCTCATCTCAAATGCAATTTTCATTGGAAACGGAATGCGTTGGAACTGATAATGGCAAATCGTTGGAGCTCAGAGGAATCCGTAGAGTCAAGCATTCTGCCCCATTCTATAAGAAAGCTACGTTACAATCAGTCGGGTTGCATTACACAGTTTCGGTGCTTGAAGATTGCGAAACATAATAACGACAGATCCAACTTTGAGACGCAAATAATGCGGTGTCATACCAATTCCACTTGATAATTCGCGGCTTCGTCTCATTGTCAAAACGATCGTTCGATTTGTATGAGCGCAAGTCTCCCGGAATTTGACTTTAAATCTTCCAGTTTAAGTCAACAACATCGGTACTTTTGGCAGCTAAAATTGTGCGTGCACTCAAGAAATCGTAGTTACGATAATTTGGCCAATGTCCGAATATTCTTAATATTCTTTATGCGTTCATCTTTCGTGAATTGATAAAGGTAAGATGGAGTTGATATTAAACCACCGCAAGTATCAAACAGAATAAAATGTCTTCGACAATGTAATTTTTGTTCGTATACCATAATTGAAACGGATTTGAAGGTTGATATGTCGAAATGATCTTCTCGAAAAGTGTGCGAACTTCATTTGCACCGCATCGTACATATTTTGCTGGCTTGCTTCTAAAAAAATTGTACACACCGTACCATTTACAGTACGCAATGACTCAAATGAAGTTGAAATGCGTACATTATCCGATAGGAACCGAAGGTCGTATTTCCGGTGGATTGTGTAAATTTATCGAAATGCATTATTTGAGAACACACCTGGTTGTCAATCTACAGGTTGGCCTTCCTTTCTGCGTAATTTTGTTGCTGGCGGTGTTTCCACTGGCTGCACTATATTCTCTTGGTTGAAGTACACTCTTTGGCCATTCTCCAAATTAACTGCGAGATGCACAACAGTCGGAAAACGTTCATGAATTGCAAAAGTAAATATCCTACAAAGCGCTTTATTGCAGTTCGACCGTATCGTTCAAGACCAATAACCGCCATGTTGCATCCTTTGATGACTTACTTGCAAACATATTTGATCGATTTCACCAAACTACAATATCAAACATTGACATGAGATTTGAATGTGAATTAGACAAGAGTGGCGAATATAGTACGATCCATATGTTGCCAACTTCGATATTCACTACTCTATGTTGTATGGTCGTCTGATGAGCTACGACGATAGAGTGGATATCCATCATTTCCAGTTTGCGATTCCGAAAGAAAAGCAAGTAGATAGTGTTTCGTGCATTTATTGTTAGACATACAAACCGAAGTGGGATTGTGGTGTCCGCAAGGTCCATGAACCATATTGGTTTACATCACTTCGTTTAATACTGGATCTTTCTCTGCATCAGGAATTTGATCAATTGATCTGGTGGAACCACTATCCACCATCCAGAGAAGAACATCGTAACTGTTGTTTGAAAAGTCGTGCTGTGACAACGTGACGATCGCTTGCTGATTGACCGCGATCCATAATTCCACACGTATGTCATCTCATCCTGGGAGTATTCGTTTATGTGCCTTGGCGTTGACAAATACATTAAAATTATTCCTAACTTAGCTCAAGCCACCAACCCGCATCGCGTTGTGGCTCCTCTGCTGACGTTTTGCTGACCTTGCGCCTCGTGCATGGTGTTTGTTTACTTTGATGTCTGGCCAATGTTCTCACGCAAAATGTGCTGACTTAGCGACATGTGCAGAGTGGTAGGCTTTTATTACGACGGGAATTAGGGTGTGTCGTTTCCTCGCGATAACTTATACATACATAGATGTAAGTAAAAATGAATGTTTGTTTGTTAGTAACGCTAAGGCTCGAGAACGGCGAAACCAATCTTCATGAAAGTTTCAGAAGTTGTTCGCTGTGGATCTGGAAAGGTTCAGAAAAAAAAAAAAACTTTTCATAATAAAAAGTCGAAAAATTGGAAATTTCCAAAAATTGACTTTTTTCATACATTTTTTTTTTCTTTTGTTTTTCAATATTTTGATTAGTAAATTATTTGAATCGTTCAATTTCGGTCGCTTGCTCTTTTATTCCGGCTATCAAAAAAAAAAAATTTGAAAATTATTCAGTGAAAACTTTATGTGTGTTTCAAACGAAGTGATTAATTACAGATTGAAATTTGTTACGAAGCCAAGAAGATGTCCCGCTAATATCGGTCGGTGTTCTTTTTGTATCGTATTGGCATTGTATTGCGTAGAAGAAATAATCAATTACAACGTGTTTGTGAAACTCATCGCCGACAATCACCACAGCAACTTCATTATTTATAGGTGCATTAAATCTTCGTTCGTGTTCTCGGATTGGCCTTCTATCAGCACGATTCACGATTTTATGATCATCAGACAGCATCTGATCAAGTGCTGTCCGAAAAGTATTAATCAAATCATTATGTTCATGAAGCTCTTGCTCTTCCTGGCATTTTTAGAAGAAACTAAACTAAAGATAATAAAGAACTTCAGTAATAATTTGATGAAATCCAGCAAATTCTGGACTCGAAAAGCACCAAAAAGTCACGAAAAGACACGAAAGATGTTAAAAATATGCTGAAAATGTGTCAAAATTTAATTAAAAATTGGCCAAAAAATCGAAATAATTTTTGTCTTACCGTTCGGAAACGAAAATGAAACGTTCGAAATCGTCTGCACTCGAAAAGCACCAACAAGTGACGAAAAGACACGAAAATCTGCTGAAAATGTGAAAAAATTCAATTAAAAATTTGTTTTTATCAAAATACTCACCATGAAATGAAGAAATTAATATTGTCAAAAATCGATTATGATAAGATCAATCACCAATGACGTCCAAAGAGAAAAGAGAAATGATAACAAATTGCTATTTGCATCACTCCGTGCAATGCTCTCCAATACACAAACGACCAAAATGTATTCAATACTAATGAATGCTGTATGCGGTACAAAAAATGCCTGCAACAAAAACACACTCACTTCACATACGTACCGCAGACACATGCGTTATCGGATTTGAACCAAACTTCATGTAAACCATATATGGCCCACTGCCTACGTAGTGTATAAGTTTGGTTGAAATCGCACTACGCGTTTATGATTAGTTAGGCGACGTAAGTACATATACGGACTTATTTTTATATATACTTATAAATTATTCAAAATGTATTGTTCAATTTTAAAATTATTTTATTTGCCGTCATCTCGGCTTAGTTGTCAAGTATAAAGTGTCCCTTAAAATTATTCCTAACTTAGCTCAAGCCACCAACCCGCATCGCGTTGTGGCTCCTCTGCTGACGTTTTGCTGACCTTGCGCCTCGTGCATGGTGTTTGTTTACTTTGATGTCTGGCCAATGTTCTCACGCAAAATGTGCTGACTTAAAGCGCCCATACACGAGCACTCAAGTGCGTTCGATCGGTATGTGTGCGCTTGCGGTTTATCGTGTATGGGCTTGTTCGCGTACCGATCCATGTTCGCGAAAATGTTTGATGTTTTACGATCGGTGCGCGAACATGTTTATCGTGTATGGCGTTGTCGGCGCACAAAATCTCATTTCTCTCGTGTCGCCGAACAGTGAAGATCGCGGACAATGGCAAGTGTTAAGGGGAGAGCCTGCTTTCGAGGCTTCAAAAAATCGATTTTTTTGAGGATTTTTTTTGGGAGGGAAAGAAATAATTGATTGAAGTGAAATTTCTAGGCTTTATAGTTATATATTTGAACATCTTTCACAAATTTTTTGGATACGAAATCTTTGATATTCTACCTTTGGGAAGCAATTACCCGATGCATCTCGCATGCACATTTTTCGGACGGCGGGCAGGATGCAGGTCGCAATTTCTATCGGAAACAAAAAATTCAAAGAGATTCATATTTTTTATTAATTTATCTTCTAGTTAAACTAAGAAAATTCCAAAAAAATGTGTAAACTTTAAAATTTTATTAAAAATTGAAAAAATAGTGGCTTCTGATCAAAAGAATTTTACTTTATGCTGTTTAAAAATATGTTAAAACTTGACTTTTCTTAATATTTTTTTTAGTTTAAATATAAGATAATTTTATGTCAATGATAATAAACTTTGCCCTAATTCCATACGACTTTTAGTTTTTTTCCTATCCTGCCCGTCAATTAAGAATAATCGTAAAAATTAAAAACCGAGAAATCACGCTTCAAAGTTTTCGCTTTTTGCCTAAACGCTCATACATATACATATTTAGTGTAAGAAAAAA